>NW_010228750.1:0-8438 GCF_000690775.1 Eurypyga helias
AGATGGAGTTTTGCCTTTCTCATCTCAAATCTAACTTTTCATCTAAGACTGATCCAGAGAACTAGAGAACTGCACTCTCATGAGAGTTAATAAAACTGCTGAGCTACAATAAAATATATGCTTCTACAATTCACCTGTAATGAATACTTCTACATTGTAGATCACTGCTGGTTTTATTGCAAGTCAGTTACATTAATAAAAAATATATCCTACCAATTCCAGAATTACAAGAAATTTATGTCATCTCCTTCATACAAACTCTGTCTGTATTTGATCATCCTCTATTTTTTCCTCATCTTTTTATTCTTATGACTTTAACCCATGTCAGTGTGCCACTACACCACCACTTCCTGACACCTGTTCTGGCACTCAGTACTTTTTTAGAGTTACTGTACAATGATATTCAAAACTTCCAGTCAGGATGAATGTTCTCTCACTTCTATTAACATGTAATGAAAAGCAACCTTTCCCAGATCAGCAGGTAGAAAGTGTAAAAAACCCAAAGGTAGTGTAGTAACAAAGTGCAAGAGATGTTACACAGAAACAGTACACAGCTTCATTACAAGTGAATCAGGCTGTTTCATAAATAGTTCGCCCTCTTATAGGATATATAACAAAACCCTTTAAAGCAAACTTTGTGTTTGCGTACTTTAGAGCAAGTTCAGCCTCAAGATGCCTTAATACTTTCTAATAAAGCATACAAGATGGCATAAGAAAAAAAATAGAACACCATTTAAATACACTTCAAAAGATTTCAATATGGACATGACAGGGGAGTAAATTACAGCTAATGTGTTGAAGTTCTGGGGTTTGTTATTTCTAAAATTATGCAATTAGCCTCCAAGGTCAAACTCAATGTTACATTATAACTATTTTTAGCAAGTAAAAAATCACTTTACATCTACAGTTAATTGTGGTTATTTTGGCCTTTGAGATGCACCAGTATGAAAGCAATAATGATTTTTACAAACAATGGCAATAAGTAATGGATAAACTACTGAGAAAAGGAATTAAATGTCCATGGAATATGAGAGTGTCCCTCCATGTTTTCTTACACATCTCATCAAATTACACTGTAGAAAGATGTTTCAGATTGATGTATGAATTAAAGGACTTCTGCAAAGACACAGAAAGGACCCTTTCAAGCCCTTTTACTATAAGTAAATATTAATAATGAGAAGTTATCAGTAAAATATGTATCAAAGTGAAAGTAAGACAATTCTCAACAGTAAAAAGCCTGTTTGGTAGCCAGTGAGGTCAATCAGTCAGTCATCACAAAAGCCTTCAAAATTATATTGACTATGAAAAAAAGAAGATCAGCAAAGACTTTAAACAAGCTTTTGGGACAAATTGCAGATTAAAGTACAGTAAGACACAAGTTGGATGCTTGACCTTTTATCCCTGCATTCTAGTCATCCCTTTTAAAAATTATTTTCAAGAGCAATGGAAGGGTAGGATTCCCACTTTTGTCGTTAACGTGGTCATGGAGTGAATAAATCTTCACACAACCGTATTCAGATGTCCTGTCATAGGTCTTCAGAAGCTTCCAGTTATATTTTCCGCTACCAGAATTTTTTTTTCCACTACTGAGAATATAATCTTATATTTAAGTTTTCTCAGCATAAAAACATACATTCCTACAAAGATAACTTCATCATAAAATAATTTTTCACAGGGCTGCGTTATCCCTCTGTTACACGCTGGAAGTGAGTAATCTAGCTCTAGAATTCCCTGACAACATGGAACAAAATGTAGTCAATATTAATTTTACATGCAAGTAGTATTCATTGAAAGACTAAGACCTAAAATAAGAAAAAAATTAGCTATTTATCTGTCATTTACGAGAGATATAAAATTGTGAACTTTACAGCGTGGCAATTTTTTTTGGGGGGTGGGGAGGTGGGGTTTTTTTGGCATTGTTCTTACCTTATCTCTTTTAAATATTCACTAGTCAGCTGGATACCAGAATGCTTTTTGACCTTTTATTGCAGCGTATTCTGGTCTAGTTTAATAATTATTTTTAAAATGTTGCAATATAAGATTTATAGGAATCTCACATAATAAAGAGGTAATTTCTGGTAATTTCTCACAGTTAAGATAGTTGGTAACAACCTCTACTGAACTTCTTAATAATTATGACCAGTGGGGTTTAGCTTTTGTGTTCAGAAATTTAAAAAAACCCACTGTGTTTTAGTGATGAATTCTTTTTGTCCTTATTTTGTCAACCATATGCACTACTGGAATCGAATAGTCGTCTAAAATGACTAGCTAGGATTCAGCCACTGCTTTGACTTACATTTTCAGGAATATAGATTGATGTTATTTTTAAGAAGGTTCAAAGAGATAGGAAAGTATTTAATATAAGTCGTAGTTGTCTTCCTGCTAATGATTTGAAGATTACCATGTAAGGCTAAATTTGGTCTCTATGGCCTCCATTACCAAATAGTATAGCTACACATGAAATATCAACAAGTGTTACATTATAATCAATTAAATGGTAAATCATGATATCTTCACGTAAAATCTAATCCTAAAAGTTAATAATATATAATTTGATGAATATAGTCCTAAATTTGAAGGGCCCAGGTCCTGGACACCATGTACTTTAATTCATTATATATTCTAAGAAAACTTGCAAATTGTGTTTTATGGCCAAAATCCAATTAAAGTAAAACATATGCTCATTATAGTTCTCCAAGTCTTTATTCTGGTACTATCACAGCGTTTAAGAAACAGGGAAAACAAATAATTGCTACTGAAAGAATGAATGAGTGGGTGGACAAGAGTACTGACCAACTAATTAAGTGGCTTAAGAAAATGCTTTAATGATTTTATATCATTAACTTGATCAAAATTTCAGTTCTTACTAACCTACGCCCATCATCCGATTTGTATTTCTAGAAAATCATTGGAATGTAGTTTACTTCTCTGATATTTTGTAGAATAGTAGATCAGTAAATAATTTTTTTTTTTTTTTACAGGAATTTAAGGGATAAACACTGCCCACTGCCAAGGGATTGAGCCATAACAACTACATTGGCATTTTGGGGCCAGGTAATGGGCTCCAAAATCAGATATGCTTTCTTTTAAGAAAAAATTCATTATAAGAAAAGTGCACGTGGAATAAAAGCGGTTCTTTTATCTCACTTGTGTTTTCTACACCAGCCAAAGCCACTTTTCCCTCTACTTCAGGGCAGACTAGAAAGACCCAATGCAGTCAGAGGCAGCCAAAACCCCAGGAGTGCTGTTTTTCCATCCCCAGGTCTAGCCAGTAGCGACACTGAGTACACATTCCTAATGGGCATGGAGGGGACCACACACACGTGCACACACATGTTCAGGTGGCTGGCCACCCAGATCTAAACAGACAGACACCATACACTTTTCCAGCACATATACAACCATCATTCATGTAAACATGAGGCACAGATGGTACAATCCTGTTCTTCCCCTCTGACTGGGACTGATGGCCACTAATAGAATAAATATACACACAATATGGGTTTTCCTGGTTGCTGGTCTTGGATCAGTTTATACAGTAACCAGCCCTCAGACTCCAGTCCTCTCCAGCTGCTGGGTCCTGGATACGCTGCCTTTTAATCAATACTTTTGGTTTATGGAGGAAACATCCTACCTGATAAGTCATGTTTGTAGGGATGTTCATGTGCTTGTGGATGAGACACCTTTCACAGATTTATAACTATAAATGACTGACTTAATCATGGAGTCATTGATCTAGTTCTTAGACTAATATGAAACACTGTTTCATTTAAACTTTTCTGTTTAAATGTCTGAAGTGTTATTATGACATTGTTATTGAAAAATTTCTTCACTGCTGTGTGCACAAGGACAAAGCAAAGACTGGTAACATATACGAGTAAATGTTGTCAAAGGTAAAATTAAAGTGGACTGACTCAAGACCTTTTATAGCAATATTTCTAGAAGACATCTTCACTTTAGGCTGTCTCCTCCAGGACATATCTAAGGAATAATGAACACTGACACTGTAGGAGCAGTTGAGTCCTGTGGATTAACTATATGTTTCACCAGAAAGATCTTTAAACTTGCCTGACTATAACACTGGCAGAGGTCTTAAACTGAAAAGAAACTGACTCCTCCTTGCATATTCTCAGCAGAAAATTGCCACTTCCCACACTCCTCCACAAGGGTAACCTCATAAATAGATTATGATTATCTGTTTTATTAATTAAACTTGTAGGTAATTTGAAAAATCAAATTGTTTTATAACTGCAACCGCTACCCAATAACTGCACTGTTGTATCTTTTATTAGTTTTCAGAACTTTTACCAAATTTGCTCAGTGACATGCCTGAAAAATCACAAACTTACTTTCTCAACCTTTTTCAGAAAATCAATAGAAAGAATTAAAGGCTGATTTACTCCATCAAATCAAATGATTCATGAATCCTCCACACAGAGGTCATGATAGGTAGGAAGGCAGGAAGCCTGCAAAGGCCTAGCACTTATTTCTAAGCAAATACCAAAGTTCCTGGAAGGGAAAACTTAATTCAGCAAATAATGAAGAACAGGTGGAAACCACTTGTGATGTTGGTTTAGGACTGTCATTAAAGCATGGCCACACTCTCTCATTACTAGACATCTGTTAGCAATTCCAAAAGAAAGTAATTAATAATAAAAAAATAAATCCTTTCCTAGGTAATTTTATTTGTTATATTACTCTCTATTTGGTCAAATGTTGAAATCAGTGGAGGGAAATTGTGGAGCTAATCACTAGTATGATTTCCAGAATTCAACAGTACAGTCTTGTTTGACAATAAATGGAGAGAATTCATGCTTAAAGGGTAAGGTAATAACTGCTCTCCTTGTGCCAGAAAAAGGAACTTGATAACTCCTGGGTGATGACAAAGTAAATTGCACAAATAAAAACCAACGTAAAATGGAAAGTAGGTTGTGTGAACTCTGGAAGAGAAAGCACGAGGAAAGAGGCATCTCTCTTGACAGGGAAAGATATTAATTTTGCTGTCAGCTGTGATGTTATTGCAACTCAGGGAACAACTGAGGAAGAATGAGCAGATGAAGTATCTAATTCTATTGAAAGCGAGTCTTTGCAAGTAATCATAAACTGCAGGAAAAAACAGTCAATCAAAATCATTGCTGTTATATGCCTGGAGATTGTTCACCCAAAATATAACATTAGTGAATTTGTAACAGGCCACTCTGCACAAGGTTGATAATAAAAACATTCTTATGACTCAAGTTTGGAAGTGTAAGAGAGAGACAGTAAACTGCTAAAATATGTTCCTAAAAACAAAACACCTTAAGGCTTTTGAGCAATTTCATACAAATACATGAGGATTCTTCCGTGATAGTCAAAAAAGAATGCAAAGTGAAGCTTGCTTTAGTCTCACAAAAGAGGTCAGGACAGCGAAGGTCCAGCTTAGGCACAATGAAATACTTATAGATGCGGTTAAACTTAGCATTTAAAGAGAGCCCTATATAATCTAAAACCAGTTCTGGAATAGTGCTGAGAAACTGTCTTGGTTTAACTCCAGACAGCAAATGCAAGTCATCAGCTTTTTCCAACTAGAAATGCAAACAGAAATGTGTTATAAGTTAGCTGTGAATACTTGAGCAAAAACTAAGGCTTTAACCTGGAAACTTGTTCCATGTAAGAAGCTCCCTGTTCCTTTGTTGAACCTCAGTGATTTAGTGACTTCAGATCAAATGGAAACATTTCCAAGATTCAGACTAAGTAAGTATTTCAATTTAAAAAGTCATCTTTTACAGTTGTTGCTCAGCAGTCACATTGAAGTATCACATTTTACTCTATGGACTGCATTGACAGAAACAGATTTTCAGAATGTTGGTCTGTGTACACCTGTGTGGGGTTTTTTGTTTCTTTTTTTTTTTTCTTTTAGGCCCCCTTTCCCTCCCCCATGGCACAACGATAAATACCACAGCACTAAGTCAGAGTACATATGGATGCCAAAATAGAAAGGTGATAGCACTCGGTTTATGACCTCTGATATAAAGTCCTGTGGCTATTACTCAGCTCAACTAATACTCAAATGATCCATGCTGATTATACACACATTAAGCATAAAAGTAATAAAACAGCAATTGCTATAAATGCATGTATATATATATGCGTGTGTGCATTGGTAGGATGTTGTGACGAGAGAAGTGCTGAGGAGGAAACAGATGATTCCATCACTCAGGGAAGTATTTCAGCATGCCACCCAACATTACTAGATGCACTGTTACAGGAAACTTTATAGTACTTTATCACATGTATCCAAATTAATATCTTACACCTATGGTTTATATACAGCACCTCCTTGACTCCCCAAAAGCACTAAGGTTACACTTAATTGCTATGGTAAGTGAAAGACCCAAGAAGAAAAGAAATAATCATTCATACAGACCCCCAGAACATAAAGATCTCTGTAAAGACTGCCAAGCTATATAAACATCTGTTAGAAAATAGAGAGATGACTATCTATCGCAATCCCACCAAGACAATAGATCCCGGTCAATAATGGATCTTAAACGGCACCTTACAGATGATTTGGCAAGCCAGTTTACTAAATGCTGTTACCTTTGGCTTTTCAGTAGCAGTAAAAAGTGTATTAAAGTCATATTCGTAAAATATAAGCATTTCAAGCTATTGTTGATAAGTGTCGAAAGACCTTAAAAGTTTTCCTTCGATGTGTTGTCTCTAATGATGACACCCCTCGATATTGAAGCAGACTGCATCAGCTGCGTACTGTCTGTACAGAGTAGCAGAAAACACATTGCCTCTCTAATATCTGCCTATAGGTAACAGAAGACACCATCACTTCTATAAACTGCTATTTTGAGACTGTAAAAGACTGTAAACTACAATTTCCATGTTTAGTAGAGTGGAAGATGATAGTAGTGGCTATGTAGAATACACGTAGTTTGTTCTGAAAGTTTCTGCACAATTTTCTATTCAGATTCTTTTCCATTATTTTCTACTTTGAGATAGCTAATAATTAGAATCTATAGGTGCAGACAGAGCACAAAACGTACTTTGCTCCAGATCACAATGTTCCGGCTGTCACTACTTAACACTGCTGCTTCTAGAAGGACATATCCAGAGTTTAGGTAAGAAGTAAATCTTATTCCAATTTTCCCTTAATGAAGAAAAAAATAAAATAGAGATCTTATTTTTATCAAGTATTTCTGCAACCACTCAGAGAAAATAATATTTTATTCTAATAAACTACAGTAGAGATTGTCTTTAAAATTTAATACACTAAGACAGCTTTTTTTTTTCTTTTCTTTTTTTCTCTGCTGTGTTACATTTTGTACAGGAAATGCAATTTTACTTTTTTTTTTTTTAATATCAGGCAGGGTTACAAATGACCACGCCTTAGGAGAATCAGATTAAATAAAAGTATGAAATGGAAACAAATAGAACTTCACCTCTATGCAGTTGAACTGTAAAGATTATACAGATACAACTCAAACATGTCTGTCAATTCTTTTTGAAGCTAACACACATAGATTGTCTGATTCTTTACATATACCAGTAAAATATCCCATATTTTAATGTTATGCTTTAATGTTAATCCTACTTGGGTAAACTGTATTAAAAAACCTCTAAAAAAAATTCTAGTACTATTTATCCTCATATTTGTCAGCATAATCATAGATTGCCTTATGGTAATTACCCTGTGAAATGTTTACTTCCTACATCCCTGGTATTCAGCAGCCTGCAATTCTGCTTAAAAAGACCATAGCAACTAGTCCTGGAAAGAACTTAGAAAAACATTTTCTAAGGGTGTGATCTACTCTAGGTGATCCTGCTCTGGCAGGGGGGTTGGACTAGATGGTCTCTAGATGTCCCTTCCAACTCCTACCACTCTGTGAAATCTGTGTGTGAATCCTACAAATAGAAAGCAAGATGACAGAAAAGGTTAAGGATTGGGCTGCCCCTGGTTTATGCTAACAGCCACAATAGCTCACATCTTGACACTGAAAACTATGCCATTCCACACTGTGTTAAACACAGTTCCAACTCAAAGGGCAGAGGCACACAAAAGCAAAACACATAGGTTTAATATTTAAGTTAGAAAAATCATATGGTTCTTCCATAAGTCATTTACATTTACATAGTAATATGAAACATAGAAATCATCTCACACACTTTGACATACATCTTAGTCAAAGAGAGTTCTTTCATAATTCTCTCATTCTCTTTTTACAGCAGCTTTAGAGAAGCTGAACTCCTTTTGACTGAAATGCAACATCTCCATGCCACACACAAAACCACAGTAATTGGAAACTTGCTAAATGATTGCATACAAAACACATACCTACGAAGGTGATGCAGAATGATGTTGGATAACAGTCTCACCTGCTGAAACTCAAGGCTAATAGACAGTGTGCTCCTTCGAACACCATATTATGTGTAATTTCAGATAGTCCTGC
>NW_010228750.1:8452-40370 GCF_000690775.1 Eurypyga helias
CCCCAAAAGTAATTGGATGGTAAGAAATCTGATACCAAATTGACTGAAACACACATCACATTCAGGTTGCAACTGTCTGAGCTTGAGATTGAGTCCCATCATCAAATTAATTTTAGTTTTTGTTGTTTTCCTTATTTCTGACTGGGAAACAGTCAATTTCAAATTGCTCTACTTTGCCCATATCTCAAACTAATTTGAAAACAAAATCAGTGGAGAACAATCTAGTCTGCCCGTTTAGTGAAGTCTTATCATAGACACCGTATTTTTTACAGCAAACATTTATAGGGTTCATTACTACATCTTATAAATATTTTTTATAAGCTGTAAAATCTTATAAAAAAACACCAGACAAACTGTTATGGAGGAATGCAATGGAAATTATTTCAACCTTCAAGTAATGAATGGATCAAAGTTAAGATGTACATACAGTTGTTCCTGAGTTAATATTTGCTAAAAATCAGTTATTTTATTAAGTATCCATACTTACATTCTCTGATGCCCAGATGCTGTGTGGTTGCTGGTAATCATGCCCTCCCCACATCATCCTAAATTTTATATTTATGTAGTTTTAGTAATTTGGTATAAAATCTAAACTTTCATTCAGAGGGGGGAAAAAAAAAATCAAGGTGGCCTACCTGTTTAAACCCATTGATGTATCAGCATTCAGCACAATAAAATTTGTTCTTTTGACTAAACCTCAAGGCATTACTTATTATTAACATAACTGAAGATGCATTCTTTTTATGAAGCACTAACTGGATGTTACTTCTGACCAGATTTCCAGTCACAAGAACATTAAAAGCAACCTTGTGTATTTGTACGTGCCTTTATACACGCATATTTTGCTGCTTGAAGTGTTTTATATCACCAAGTGTAGGTCAACTGCTTATACTTTACTCTCATTACTTGTTTCAAATGCAGACATCTCTTTCCCAAATGCTTTGCATTTCCTAGCAACTAATAAGTGTTCCCAGTAAAATAATTCTTAAATTTAACAATGACTCACTGTAAACCTCTAAAGACTTCTCTCAACATTATGAAAATCTATCACTTCATTCTTATATCTGATACTTTTTTTACAGCTGGAACTGAAGGCACCTGAACCTTGACTTATGAAGTCTTCTGAATTTTACCAAAAAGTATTAAACTAGAGGAAATGCTTTGCCATGCAGACAGAAAACAGACATATAACATTCACGTAGCAAAAAATATTTATGCTTTGTGTGAATATTTACTTCTAGTTAACCTGGAGAAACTTTTCACACAAAAATCCCTGTTCCTTACCAAATTCCAGAGAACGCAAGCACAAATTACAACACACGTAACTACATCGTCGTTACAATATTTACTTTTGTTATGAAATACATGATAATGTTCAATAATCCTACTCAAAATAATACTGGACTTTTCACATGAATAACTATTTAAGAACATGATAAGACTACATTGAAAATGGAATATTTTGTCCTTAAATAAGAAAGCATTATTGCCTGGAAAAATCATCTCAAATTTTCAGTGACTTAAATTTTTGCAAAGTAACAGAAATAACAGATATTTTGCTCGTATTTACTGCCACTCAAATGGCAGTAAATGCCATTTACAGATCTTTGTTGATTTTCAAACATCACTTCAGAAAACTGTGGATGACTAATCAATGAATAAAGAACTAGAAAAAAGTATAGTTTTTTGGAATTTTCAGATACAGGTGTTATGTTTCCTAACAAAATTTTCAAACATGATTGTAGGAAAATAAATGCTAGAATTTTTCCTTATTAATGAGCAGGATTTGGTTTTCAAGCTATTGTTTCACAAATAAACCTCTCAGTTATTCAGGTGGAGTTCTAAAAGGAACTATGAAATTTCACTTCATTAGAGACTACAGCAATGTAAAATATAGTGGACACCACCCAAACTACTACATGATCCCACAAATGTTTGCTAAGCCAAGACAATTTTCCAATATTTTTTGTGAGAAAACCCGAACCAACCAACCAATCAACCGAAGCAAACCCCACCCTAAACCAAAAAAAACCCAACCAATCAACCAATAACCCAAAACTCAAACTGCAATTTTTTTGACTGCGTTAATATTCTTTCTCAAAAAATTTGGGTTAAGTTTGCTGTAATAACGGCAGATGCTTATGGAAGCATTCAACAGTATGGCTGGTTAGGACACCTTTTTCCCATGTTTCATCAGTAATGAAGAAATGGTAAGGATCAAAGCTCTAGAAAAGTAATAAAATTATGTTTCTCATTTATCTTTGCTTCAAACAGAGACTTCGTCAGTCTTCATTATTCTCAACAGTTATGCATAGAAAAATTTTCACATACCTGTCCAATAAGGGCAGGAATTTCCTTTCTACATTTTTGAATTGAATAATAATAAAGTGCATGACCAAAAAATATACCCCAAAAAAATCTATTTTCAGAAAATATTTTAACACAGAATTAAAAAAAGGGGCCAATTTTATACTTCAGGCTGACTGTAGAAAAGAAACTTAGAAAATCTCTTTAGGTTTCAAATCTTATAATTTAATTTCCTAAATTATATCTCACAAATTGACTAGCATATAATTGAACGAGCACTGCATCCAGCTGTGGAACCCCCAACATAAGAAGGATATAGAACAGCTGGAGCGAGTACAGAGGCCACGAAGATGACCGGACGGCTGGAGCACCTCTGTTATGGGGACAGGCTGAGAGAGTTGGGCTTGTTCAGCCTGGAGAAGAGAAGGCTCCGGGGAGACCTTATAGCACCTTCCAGTACCAGGAGGGGGCTACAAGGAAGCTGGGGCGGGGCTGGGAGGGGGCACTTCTTTCCAGGGGCTGTGATGACATAACAAGGCGTAATGGGTTTAAATTGAAAGCGGGGAGGTTTAGATTAGATATCAGGAAGAAATTCTTCATGGAGAGGGTGGTGAGGCACTTGAACAGGTTGCCCAGAGAAGCGGTGGATGCCCCATCCCTGGATGTCTTCAAGGCCAGGCTGGATGAGGCTTTGAGCAACCTGGTCTAGTGGAAGGTGTCCCTGCCCATGGCAGGGGGGTTGGATCTAGATGGTCTTTAAGGTCGCTTCCAACCCAAACCATTCTATGATTCTATGACTATAATTATTTTTCTGACTAGAACATGCTGGAAGTTGAGTTTCGAGTTTACTATCTTATATAGAAGATTTTTTTTTTCCCAGAATATCATAGAATCATAGAATTCAAGTGGTCAATATCCTTCTGATATTGAGGGCTCCACAGCTGGATGCAGCACTCCAGGTGGGGTCTCACCAGAGCAAAGTAGAGGGGCAGAATCACCTCCCTCGACCTGCTGGCCACACTTCTCTGGATACAGCCCAGGATACGGTTGGCCTTCCAGGCTGCCAGCGCACACTGCCAGCTCATATATTAGTTTTAAGAAGATTTTAACAATAGCTATACTTACAACACTTACAAGCTCATAATGAAGCGAATTTTGGGGCAGACTGAAATTAATCTCTGCAATCTAGCAGTTCATTTTTACTTACAGAATCATCTTTTATCTTAGAGTTTCTAGTTTCAATTTGCTTAAAAGAATAATAGATCTTCTGTGGAAGCTTTCAATGTCAGAATCCTTAGAATACCAAAATATATTTTCCTAACTGCATGTTGCATTACTCAACTAGTTCAGAAGACTGTGATCCAAAGTATGTTATATTTATATGTGACTGGCTCAGAAAATAACAAGCTTTTTATTTTCATGTTAAAAATTGTGTCTTAATGCTTTTAGCTTCAAGCTTCCTTTTATTTTAGAACATTCATAAAAGCTTTAAAAAAAGTAACATGACTATTTCTTTTTGAAGATATTTCATGCATCTGATCAGATTTAAGAATCTTCATAACTTCATTTGGCACTCAATTAAAAATATGATTAATCTAAAACATACTGTAATATTGCATTATTTACAATATCATAATTTGTTTAATTTTTTCAATCACAACTGACAAACAGCAAGAACAGTGTTTCTGTACCCACAAATGTAAATCTCTGAGTAAAATTCATAACTGATAAACAGAAAACAGTAAAAAGAACTCTGAAAATTATGTAGAGATTTTTTCCTTGTTGCTGTCAGAGTTCTATATACATATTAAATTACAACAGAAAAAGTACTTGTAAAATGCTAGACCTTAAAGGAAAAAAGTTAAGAAATAAGTGTTACGTAAACAGAATATATTGCTTTCCAAAGAAACCTCAAGGCCTTTAAAAAAAATTTAATATTTTAGAGATTACACAGAAATCACTTCAACATGCCTAAGTTCAAGTTTTATTTAAAACCAGTAAGCAAGAAAGAAAAACAAACATGTTCCGAGCAGAGAATTTGCTCTCAGAAATATTGAGAAACTGAAAATGTAACAACTTTGTCCATCCAACAAGATCCCTTTGAATGCAATTCTGCTCTCTGGTGTACCAACCACTCCGCTCATTTTTGTATCACAACAAATTTGTTGAGTATGTACTCTGGTCCACCAGGTCATTAGTGAAGACTTTCAGCAGTACTGGCCCAATATTGATTGTGGAAGGACACCACTGATAACCTGCCACCAGCTGGACTTTGAACTATTGATCACTATCAGCCTGCCAGTGTATCAGTTTCCTACCCATCTTACAGTCAATGTATCCAGTCCTATCTCACCATTCTGGCTCTTTTGACTGAGGAATCCATGCCAAAACCCTTGCTAGAAATTGAAGTAAACTATATCCACTACTCTAATTCTTGTCACTTTCATATGGATTCATTTGACAACAGATAGAACTTAGTAATCTTATCAGGACTTCAACATGTAAATAAAAGCAGCAAATGAAAAGAACTGAAAAAAACTTGCTAGGAAGAATAAGTCCTAAAACAAATTTTAAGAGCATCTAATGTTTTGCACAGTATGATTTTGTCCATAAAAGTAACATGAGTAACAACATTTGTTACTCATTAAAATGAGCAACAACAAAACTAGAGTAGGAGCAAGTGTATCGCGTACATTAGAATACACGTATTCATGGATGTGGGGATGTTAAAAAAAAAAACATTAGAATTTATGCTATAACCACAGGAAATAGCATGTAGTTTTGGGGTGTTTTTAATAGAAACGTATGTTCAGACACCTCAGTGAAACTACATCATGAGCTACCTGTATTTTGAATAAAAGACATCTTAGAAGCAAAATATGCTAGAGTCTCAGAAACTCAAGCATCATGTCAAGTCAGTCATGACAAAGTAAAGCCATGAATATGCGATTTTTAATCCTTTGTTCTTCTTGCTGGGTAAAAAGTGTTCTTCTGGTAGTTTCTTTTAACTCATAAAACTATGTGTAGGAGACACTGTACCACTGCATATATCACTGTAATTAGAAACACAAATTTCAAAAGACAGTAAGACAAAAATGTATCATATTCTAACACGTCAGTGATACTTAACTGGAAAACAAAGTAAAACTCTTGAAATCTTTTTGTACCTTCTCCACTAAATAAACAATAAAGAAAAAACCTTTTGATGATATCTGAACTAAATAAATTAACACCTCTGTGTGGCATGAAACTACCTGTTGCTCAACTGATATGATTTAGAAAAAATAGGAAGGCAAAATTAAACTTCTTTCATTATGAATTAAATATTAAATTATCCTATTACTTCAAAATGTTGGACAGTATAATTTTGCAGGCTTCTGAAATTGCAGCAAAATGCTTTAACTTGTACTTAAGAATTTCATAGCAAAAACACTTACTGATCTATAATTTGTTCAATTTCATGAACATCTGATAAAATATTGAGACCTAACAAAAATAATGAAAAAAAATTAATGAAACTGCTGAATATCAGCTGTGTTTTAAAGTTTTCTACTGCTTTAAAACACAGCTGATATTTAAGTTTAATTCTTTGTTATGTATTGTTACTGTATTTTTGAAAATATGGTAAGTGTATTTTCTATTAAATTATTAACAAGTTAAAGCATTTTGCTGCTATTTCAAAAACCCGCAAAATTATACTGTTCAACATTTTGAAGCATGAGATAATTTTCACTTTTAGCCTTTATATAATAATTGACTACAACTGCAGTAACTAGAGCTTATTACTTCTGTATTTTTTTGTTTCACTTGTAGTCACCAAAGGAAGTCTAACCAAACCTACCTCAAAAGGAGATTTCCCTATAAACAATACAATTAAAAAATATACCTCCATGCAGGCTTAGTTGTCATGAGAAATTATCTAGCAAAAAAACCAAAAGGCTTTTCAGAAAAAAATATGATAAATAATCAAAAGTATGCATTAATCATCCTTGGAGAGTACTGAAGAAAATTTTATTAACAATTCTTTGTATATTCAAAACTTGGCTGGGTATGACCCTAAGCAGCATGACCTAACTTTGAAGTTAGATTCAACTTTGAGGTTGGCCCTGCAGTCAGCAGGAGGCTGGCCTTCAGAGGAACTTTTCAACCTGAATTATTCTGATTCTAGACTTCGGAAATTGTACAAGGGGGAAAAAAAGATTTCAGAACTAAACTGAGAAAGAAAGTAATATCTTATTAAGCTTTCAACCAGAATATAACATGAATTTGTAGCAATTTCTGGATATGGGAAAGAAGACTGTGTGATTAAAGAGATTGATAGTAGAAATTAATTTTCAATAGTATTTTCCATAAAATAGGAATTTCTTAGCATTAAGTTTATCACTTTCTATTATTAAGCAACCCTCAGTAATGTAAAACTAATAAAAATCAGCTAGCCAACCTAAATAAAAATCTCTGGATCATGTGTCCTTGCTCTGGGCATGTTTTAATTTTTACTTATAGCTAGAGCATTTCTGTCAAAATGGTTGATTTAAATTTTTCGCCTGTGAAAAGGATATCACTTTTACATCATGAAAACAAAGAAAGCTCCTGAAAGCTCAAACATCCAGGCACTGCTACTTTAAATATGTTTACTGAATATACTCCAGGTATGTTAAAATCAATGAAAAAAGTTAAAAACTTGAAACATCAATTAAAAAAAGAATGTTCTGAAATTATGCAGCAAATTTACACAATGCAACTGGACTCAAATGTTGTAAAAATATTTTCAAGCATGTAATAATGTCTAATATTTGGATAAACTATTATTTTTAAAACTGGAAAAATTTAGATTATGCACCAGCTGCATACTCTGTTACATGATATAGCTCTGTCAGAGGAAATACATTTAACACCATTGTGCAAGCTGACCAGGCTTTCTTCTTTGAAACTTCAGTTAGGTCTTCAATTTGGAAATGGTTTATTTCATGCATGTAACTTATGAACACTTCTGGCCCTGAAAATATGTTACTTTGTATAACTAGTCCATAGGGCATTTTTTTTCTATGAAATATTTTAAATGTCTGAAAATTAAGCAGTTACAAAAATCTGTAAAAATAACAGCATCTTCAAGCTACATCAGTCTAAACCTTTTACTCTTGCATCAATATTTAATTTCCACACACAATAAACCGCTGTGCATCTCAAAGGTTTATTGCACTGTTAAATATTTTAACCTCCAGAAAAGCTAAATTTACAATCCTCACAGTTTAAACAGATTCTAACATATATTAGAAGTCTATTGCAAAAAGAGGGGGGTCACACCCCCTTGATTTATTTCTGTTTGATTTTTGTTTAACAGGAAAACTAACATAATAAATCAATAGGATTACATTCAAGCTTAATAGTATATAATAATCCCTGCAAACAACTTAAATAAATGGGTTTTATCCATAAAATTTCCAAGACATGGCAAGGTTGCAGGCTGTTTTTGTAGAAGGAAACAACCCTACAATCTTAGGTTTACAGTCAACTCTCTAAAATCTATTATAGCCTGAGATGCCCTGCTACTTCTCTAAGTTCTCACAGTTCAAAATTACTGTGAGTATTGGGCATTATATTTTTCTTAGAATTCTAATTCCTGAAATGATGTCATAACTCTGACAGTCTTAGCATTGTCTATTGATAAAAGTTTGCATTGTGAAAATGTGAAACATCAGAGGTAAAATAATAACAGAAGGCACAGATATATTAATCAAATATTAGTATTTGTAATTACATCTTGACTCAAGCCTAACATGCAGAGAGACAAAAACAAAAAAAACCCCAAAACTTCCAGGGTATAAAATACTGTGATTGGCAGGAAATGACATAGTTGACATTATTTCTGTGAAAACAACTGAATTCTAGTTTCTTGCTGTTCCATCTGGGAAAACCATATTAAACAGTTTTTTGATCGACATGTAATAGAGATGATACAAAAAAGTTTCCTTATGTGATTGAATAATTGCTACTACATTTTCAAAAGGGAAATTAAAAAATGCAGGAAATATTAAGTAATGTTTAATTAAAAAGCATGTTTCAACTGAAAAAAGTACAATAAGAGTGACTGATATTTTTACATACATCTTACAGAGATAAGCCAGGGTGTCCTGAGGTAATAGGAGACAACAGGAAACCACTGAAATACCTCAAAGGAATTAATGGTTGTCCCTCTAAGAAGGTGCCTTCAGCCCAGCTGAAGTTCCTCTAGACCAATAGACACAGTATGGACAAAAAGCAGAAGGAGTTGGAAGCCACCATGATGCTAAAAAGCTATGACCTAGTTGACGTTACTGACACTTGGTGGGAAAACTCCCATGACTGGAGTGCAGATGGCGATGGTTACTGACTGTTCAGAAGGGACAGGTGAGGAAGGGCCGGCACAGGAGTTGCACTCTACATTGAGAAAGTGTCAAGAGTTGTCGCTAAAGAATAGCCACAAGCAGATTTAAAGCTTATGGGTAAGAATCAGAAGCAACAAAGGGAACCTTGTGGTTGGTGTCTACTACAGGTCACCTGATCAAGGGGGGGCTACTGACAAAGTCTTCTTACTCCAGCTACAGGTGGCATTGTGCTCACAGGCTGTCATACTGTTATTTGAAAGGTCTTACTATTAGGATATATTTTCATAACATTATGATGACCAATATGGAATCATAGAACAGTTTGGGATGAAAGGGACCTTTATATGTCATCTAACCCAGTGCCCCTTCCCTGAGCCAGAGACATCTTCAACTGGATCAGGTTGCTCATCCCCATCCAACCTGATCTTGAATGATTCCAGGGATGATCTGAACTGAGTGTGGACCCTTCTTCTAACAGGTAGGTAGACTACAAAGAGTCTCAAGGTTCCTATGGTCTGAATAATCTATAAAATTGCATCTCAACATCATTCTTAATGTTAACTTTTTCATAGGAATGCCTTAATACCAATGTGCATACCACCTTTACTATTAACTCAGTTGATATTAGCTGACCTTATACAGCTGACCTTATAAGACTTTTCCTTCAGTTGCTTAAGTATCCATCTGAAATAATTGGAATTACACTTGATTTTCACTCCTCAACATTTATATGAAAGACGTACAGTTTAATTAAAAAGGTAACTGCAGGGCAAGCAATTCTAAAACTCTGATGATAATGTAACAGAAGCAAGCTTGATTTTTTTTTTTAATTTTCTATATGCCACCCATGATTTCCAATAAAATTACAGAATAATTTTCTAAGCTATAACAATACTGACTTCCCACACATGAAATCTTTATCTTAAAATATTTTCCACTCAACAACCTGTAAAGCCAATATTTGCACATTCTTAATGCTTATCTTTTAGTGTGTCTAATACTTTCCATGGCATAGTCCTCCTGAATCATGGATGCCAAAATGCAGATAAAATAATGTAAAAATGTGAAACAGTAAAACCTTTATGAATTAAATGATGATTTTGAACCTCGATACAGAAAAATAATACTTGAGAGAAAGATAAGTTATCAGGAAAACAATTAATGCTCCAGCTGGTGTTAGAATGGTCTCTGAATCAGGCCACTGACAACAAAAGAACATATCCCCAAAAGATGACTGCAGAACTGGAAGAGGAGAGAGGTGGAGGGAGGCAGAAAAAGAGGCATCTCTAATGTCTCTGTGAGAATATGCACAAGCAGAGGATCTGAATTTTAGATACCCACTCTGCTGACCATGGAATAACCCTCCAGCATATTCTCTAGATTCCAGCTGACTACGCCATACCATTTCTCCACCTGCATTCAGTCTCTCATTATAAAATCTGCTTTCACATACTTCCCATCAGACATAAGTAGGTGCTGCTATGGGCTCTGTGACATGAGGTTACAGTATTAATTTCCTCTCTGCATATCAGTTTCTCATGCAATACACCTTCTCTCAATTACTTTTCCTTAGCCATCTTCCCAAGCTCTTCACTAAGCTAGTAAAAGCTTCTTCATCTTCTTTGTGCCACTGAGCAATCAGCCCAGTATTCCTTCATTTGAGGCAATCGATTTGCTTTTTTTCTCCCCAAATCCCAGTCCCATTCTACCTCAACATTATTTCAATTGGCATCCCAATCCCTTCCATTACCTTTGTTACTGCATCTCCTTGTTCATCACTTGTTTGTTCAGTAACAAACAGTTCTTCTCTTTTTTTAAGATGATGTTCAGTTTCACTGTAAGTGAACTAAACTATAGAACTAAACTATAGAAAAGATAAATGTCCACACACACAATTTGCAGCACTAGAGAGCTTCTATGATAACCAAAGAGTGACTGGGGGGTGGGGTGGGGGGGGGAAATTAGAAGGGAAAAAAAAAGAAAAGGTCTATGGTGTCTGACAAAAAATTATTTGCACCTGGAGTTTTTGCAAAGTTTTTCTCTGTTATTTCAGGTGTTGAAACAGTAACAGGACTCACCTAAATTACTAGAAGTACATCCTGTTCTTAGATTTCCCTAACTATCTATGCTATAAAAATAAGTGGTTTGTTTTTTCTGAGTATAGAGTAATTTTGTCCATATTTTTGACACTGCACTACAGAAATGCAACTCTCCTGCCTTTTTTTTTTTTTTTTTTAATTTTCTGTACCTCTTATTATTTTCTGGGCTCATAAACAAGCTGCTGGTTAGCTGAGTGAGACAACCTAGCCAGATAACTGTATGTGCAAGCATCTTCCTGAAGGTTACAGGTACTAAGCAGTGCTGGCTTGCCACCTAATCAGCTGAGCTGTGCTCTCCCCTACATTTACTTTTTGCCCCATAAAAAAAAAATCTGGCTACATTCCCATCTTTCAAACTGCACCTGACCAAGACCTCATTTACCATTTCTCCCTTTTATGCTCATACCAAAGAGGTACAACGTTTCCAGTTTTCAGCTGGTAATCTGCTCCTTTTTCATTTGCTCTTCAACACAACTTGCACTTCAATAGGGACCAACAACGAAAGCTTTGTAACTTCCTTCATCCTATTTCAAGTTCAATGCTCTCATATGGCAAAGCACGCCATGCAAAGGTATCTAGAGATCGATCCCTGCCAACCATAAGAAATAGACAGAAGGTAGAAATACAAATTAATTAACAGGAATAAATTGGAAAGAATATTATAAATTTATTGCTCACTGCATAGTGAACAATAAAATTCATGCCTAACTTCAGGTATGTTCACTTCAGTGAATTTTACTTCCTCAGATTTCAGTAAAGCACTATGATGTCTCCTGGAACAAGAAAGGCCAGGGATTTTGGCAGCAGCTACACTGTGCGATAAAGACAGAGGCAGTTTTAGATCTGTCAAAGCAGCTACTGCAGAAGCTTGCCAATGAGCTATATGGCAAAACAAGGGAAAACTCTTTTTCTCAGATCATTGGTTAGATTGTGTTTTGGCCAGCTGCAAGAGAAAACCTAGCTGTAATGGATGTCTTAACTGTTTTCACCTTTTCTTCTACTCCTAACTAGGGACCATACTACCACACTTACAGATAAACTTCCATTAATTGAGGCCTGGATCCCTTAGCTATGGAATAAGGATTCAAATCAAGCTGAGCCTCAGGGCTGCAGTTAAAATCTGAGCTATCTCAGCTGAACTTCATATTTCACAAAACTAAAACCCACAGATGAGGTCAGCTGATCTCCTAGGGTTTCTCCTGTAAGTTTCTACCTTTTGTTCTAATTTCAAGGTAGTCAACACCTACAAAATCTTTTAAATTTTAAAGCATTTCAAAATATATTTAAATGTATTTTAAGAATTCAAAACATGTTTAACAGGTATTAAAGGAAAAAAAAACCCAAACCCAAACAAAACTCCATAAAACTGAAAAATACTCTATGTTAATTCTTAAGCTTAAACAGAACCAGAACCACAAAAACCTAAAAAATCCACCCAAAAACCAAAACCAAACAACCCAACCACAAAACAAAAACCATCACTGCTTCCCGTTCTATTTGCTGTATGACCTTAACTGCAATGTATAATGGAATAGAGAAGGAGGCCCAAAGTGTACTGTGCAATTTGTTTGGAATGTTCTAGTAAAAAAAAACCCAAAAAACTCCAAACAAAACTCAAAACCCCAAACATTTGCATTGCACTGTGTTCAATGCAACATACAAAGAATATTGATGGACCTATTAGAAATAACAGAATGATAAACACTCTACTTGGCTTTTCTACTGTCCTCAGAATTGGCATGTGAAGATACACTTTCTCTTTCCTTTTTCAGCTTTTACAAACTCCAGGTACCATGATATGGTGCAGCTATTTGAAAAACGAAGTGTATCAAGAAGAAACACTGCTATGAAACTACATGCAAACATTACTGCAGTCAATGAAGCTATATTTTTTCAAGGGTGAAAGTAATTTTTTACATAATACAAATAAAAGTTTTATTAAAAAAAAAAATATCGTGGGAAATCCCATAGACTCATTTCACTTCCACATCTTGCACATACTTCAGTAGCCCATGTATTATTACTCCATTTGTGGTTAACATGATCTCAGATAAAAACTTCAGTAATACTACAGGAATATAGAGAGGAGTGGTTATTGTTAAGATTATGTGATGTTTCATCTTGTATTAACAAGTTTTTAACTGCAGTCTGTATATTTTTTAATCCCCTTTGGCATTCAAGGTAGAGAACATTCTGGGTTTTTGTGGGGTTTTTTTATTTGTTTCTTTGCTTGTTTTAGAATAAAGGAAGTGTGAACCAGGCAGAAATGAAAGGGGAATTATTTTGCCAAATAGCTTTGCTGGTCTTGAGAAATATCTGGCATATGTTAAAAAATGGCTGGTGAACAGTTCTGCTATTTCACTGACCTGGAGCAGGGAGATTAGGCAGGAGGGAGTTACAGACTTTTGTACAGCAAATGTGGCTTTTCACATACCCATGGAAATCTGTCCCTATTTGCCAAACAGATGTTGAAAATTACAATTTTTAAAGGCTTATCACATTTTTAAAACCAACAGTCAAGACAAACACCTAAACTTCTCAAAACCTCATTAACATCCTACCTACCAGCAACACAAAAAAATGTGCTTATTGGCCCAAGACTCCAGAAGCTTAGCAAGGCTTTTCCTGGCATTTCTGAGTCCCTCCTGGCAACTCTGAGCCAGACCAGAACCAGGCAGGAAACCATGGTCAGAGAGCTAACCTCCCATCTGTCCTCCAGCACCCAGGCTGACCTGAGAAGGGAGTTGTCCCTTTCAACTGTCCAAGTAGAACAAGACAGAGAGAAATATGGTAAAATAGGAAATTTGTAAAGAGAGGAAAGAATTGCCTGCTATTTAAGCAATAACAGAAAGAAATCAGTAGACTAACTGTGAATGGGAAGTCTTTGGAAGATGGGACCCAAATGTAGCAGGTACAGACAATCAGAGATCACTCCAATACCTTCACCATGTCACCTAACTCCCTTCTGCTTAGCTACTGCAAGTCTGACTTCCCTCATATACAGTCTCACTTTCAAGTAAGGAGACTCTAGTAAGACTTGGAATACTTTATCTCTCTTATTTTTCTGTCTGTTTTCCCCCTCTGCACTCAAAGCAGAATGTTTACTACTGCAAGCTGCCATGGCAGTCATGCACCATGACACAGCACTAAACTAAATTTATTTTTTACCTCACATCATTTCTCCAATCAATGAACAGAATGGAGCTACTCTTGGCATCCAGTTAGACACAAACCCCAGGTTACACGGTAAAGCTCTTTTCCACATTGCCCTTGTCTGAACTGTTGCGGAGAGTGGAAGCCATGTGGCAAATGCAAAATGAAACAATAAACCTACAGATAGTGCTGCCCTGAGGGATTGGCTTCTATCTTTTATCTTCCTGCACATTATATCATTTAAACCAGCCCCCTAAGGGTGACTGTTATGTGCTCTTTATATTTTGGGTACTGAGTTTGAAGAAGTGTTGAAAACTCATTGCTTCTGTTAGAATCAAAGGGGATCTCTGCCTGCAACAGATAAAGTGCTATGTAATAAAAAATCCTCTGAATTATCAAGCACAACTCATCAGAACCATAGGACCCAAGCTCAACAGATACTTTTTATGTTTGCTTTTTAGTACTTCAGCTCCTCACCTGAAATATTGTCTCAACAATGAAAATGGGTACTGTAAAGATGATGACTAATAACACCTATGAACTACTCAGACCTACAGTGGTGAGAACCACTGAAAAGCCCAAAGGAAATTATTAATTTTGTCATCAGAGCATGCTTTGATTAGTGTGCAGTAAATAAAGCCTATGGCCACACACAGAACAGTGAGAATGAAATGAAATGATGAAGGCAGCAATCATAAGTAGGCATTATCCCTCCTGTGCACTGAATGAAGTGTAACTTCTAGGGGGAAAAAACCCAGTATGTGATTCTCTAATTAAAGACTGTGCCATTGTGCATAAGCATAGGGAGTCCAAAATTAAGATTATACAAACAGTTTCAATTCTGAATTTCACAACTTTTAAGCACTTCATTTCTCTCCTTTAACAGAACTCTTAATAAAGCTTTTCAGATGTAATTTAGAAAACATACATGGTAATAGCTCCAGTAATAAAGCAGACAAAATAAAAGACAGAAATGAAAAACATGTTTTAATCCCATAATACAGTTTGTGTAAGTGTTCAATCTAAGAAAAAAAAAATCTCACTTTTTATTATGAACCAATACAAGTGACAAAGTGGTATCAGAGCACTGAAATGTAGGAGTTGCGGAAAGATGTCTTTCTTATATTTAGGTGTTGTGGCTGTTTGACCTTCCAAAGCAAAGAGCAGGAAAATGGGTTTTCAGAACCACAACTGCTGTTACTCTCTTTGAACAAAAATGCACAGGAGCAATGATACTGAGTTACAGCAATATCTATCATATCTCTCTGTTAAAACTGTCTGTTAAAAATTGTAAAGTATATTTACTTAGACTAGATTGCTATGAGCCTGCAAAATAAAGATTTTGGTCCTTCTCAGGACTTTCAGAATTAGTGTATAGAAAAAAACCCCAATCATATAAACAGTTTAATGAGACCTGGTATATTATTATTAATTGGTTCTTTTTTTCACAAACGTAGTTTCTATCATTCTGGAGGTACTGTAAATTACTGGGGGTTTTTGCCTTATGATATAAGTCTAATTAGGTACACTTTCGTACAATTATTTACTTATATATATAATAACTTAGTCTGTAATAGAAACACAATAGCTTTTCATATGAAGTAAGTGAAATACAGTATTATCTAAAGTTTCAGATTAAAAATAGAGACAGTTCTATAAATCTACTTATTAATCCACTTCCAGGTTCAGTACATTTTTATCCAAAGAAAATCTTACATTTGTGGAGCCACTGGGACCTTGCTCCCTGCAGAATGTTTACAAAAGGTTCATTAAATTCTTTAAGTTGTTACTCTATTGCAGAGTTTATGGACTTTGTGTCAGATGATCCTCATTTGTATAATGCTAGTGGTTTTATATATGGAAAATGTATGCTATTCATTACATTAAGTTGTTTATAATCATTATGGTCAGATCCTGAAACTGATTTTTTTTTCTGCATTAGGATTGCTCCCTTAAGATCTCTACCAGTAATACTTGCAATTTAAACATCTGTATTTGAACAGATACTTATCCAAAGGTAAATGCTCTTCACAAAATTTACTGAAAATAATGAGCACCTTAGAATATCATGTCAGGTTTTTCCTTCCAATCTGCATTTTCTTATTCCATTATTAGACTCAGGCTAAATTTTTTCAGTTTAATCTTAAGAGCAGTTGTTTGGTTGAGGAGGTGGAGTAGGGTGCAAAACAACAAAAAATAATGTCATGATAAAACACTGTTGTCTTGTTTCCCAGCACAGAGAGTAAAGATCTTCAACTGTTGCCACAATCCATTCCTCTAGGGTTTTTTTTAGAGTCAAGAGAGGACTTACACTCCGGTCAGTTCCTCATAAAGTACTGTAGAAAACACTCAGAGATAACAAACACAATGTCATCATAACAGAGAGTACTCCACATGTTTGCTTCAATGTAATAGTGTACTAGATCAAGACTGAAAACTCCTTAAAAGTAGTCTGAACATCCTGGTGGTGTCTTGCTTTAAAGCTGTCTTGCCAGCTAGGCTGACACTACATTCTTTGAAGTATTGTGAAAATCACAAAAGTCAGCCTTTAAGAAGTGACACGTGTATGAAGTGCTCTCATCCCTGCAATTATGTGACAATTATCTATTACCTCTCCCAGAAATAGATGTAACAACATTGATATTAACTGATTCCAATACTTGGTCTTTTCCAAATATTAGAATATATTCAGAACTGCAAAATTCCATTTTACAAGCTTGAATAAGTGTATTAAATTACTAAGATCTTTAAGTCTTTTTTATAAGCATTCTGTGCTACATTAGCAGACTACTAACAGCTTTACCACAAATCAATTGTCCTTTCAAACAGCTTTTCTACATTTATTGTCAGAAAAGACATGATAAGACAGGAAAGAAAATTGTGCACACATTAGAGCTATGTCAGTCTCATCCATTTGCTTAATACATAATGCTTGCGACAATAACAGATTTCTTTGCCATTGAAATGGAACAACCTAAATATTAGGCTGTGGCATCACAGAAGGAGTTCATTAGGAAAATGACACTGCTGCAGAAGAAAGCTACTTATAGAAAAAAATAGATGTATCAGAAGCACTATACTAAACAAACAACCCTCCCTTTCAAAGAAACTATGCAATTGCAAGCACCATTACAAGTGTTTTTAAAAGACTTTTCAAACTAACAGTTTCATCTTAATCTGTTAGATTAAGACAAAAATCCCTAAAAATTGCATAGTTGTAGAATTGTCTCATGTTCAAGATAGACATTTCCCCAATATATCCTCCATTCAATTATATGGCGATATAATTGTGTGCAATCACTGAGCTAAGCAAACTTTCAAAGTGCCTACCCTCAGGCTGTTAATGACATTGGGGGATCTTTATGAGTGGGTCATCATGGAACTACGTGGGAAAATAACAAAAAATACCCTGACTGTGAAATCCTTTGTTTCTTACATTATATAAGAATTCAAAACCAAGCTGTAAATATAAAAGTCAATTTAATTACAATAAATATGCATGATTTGAATATACTATCTTGCCTTTTAAGTGGAGAATGCTTAAGTCCAATCTGAAACCTATTTAGTGAGATCACAAGAATATTAGCAACTTAATTACTTTCAAATATCAGGGATTCTATTAATAATCTAAACAGCTGCAATATCAGTGGATTTAATTAACAGTTAAAAATATGAACAACGGGGAACAAGACAACATGCTGTTTTTAAAGATGTGCAAAATGAAAGTATCCTTTCCATTTACCTGGAATATTGATGACCCAAATTCGCTCTACCTCACGGCACAGAAGACAGACCTAAGACTATTTCAATTTATTGAAAGGATACAAGGGAATTTTCATTTATTTTACCTTTCAAACCACTTAAGAAGGCAGACACTTGCACTCGTTCTTACCCTCCTGAGCCTGCTTAAGCCCAGCTGACAGCTTGCGCTTCCTGAATTTTCTCGAGATAACAGAACAGCTAGATCAGGCCTGGGGAAACAAACTGTGCCACAAGCCCACTGAAAGGAAAACACCATGGCTTAGACTGTCCAGTCAAGAGCTGAAAGTTATCCTTTACTTCACTAACACAACCAAGTGTTTACAAAGGTTTTCACTGTAAGTCAGTGGTTACTGATCTTATATTTCATGATCAATAAATGTGTCAATGCAGATAAATTATGTTTTGAGTTACTCCTACCCCATCTCCTGACGGTTTTGATTAAAAGCACTTGTATTACAGAAAAATGAAGAAGAAAAATCTGTAGTCTCCCTGGATGATATATTTCTAGACAAGTTTTTCAAGCTGATTCTACTTTGAAGATATCTCAAAAATTAGCTAATTAGCTCTGCCACTTTGCCCTCTCCTAGCCACAAGTTGTGGTTTTTTTTTTTTTCCTCAGCCCAAAAGCCTTAAAAAGAAGCACCTTAACCGTTCTATTTTCTAGAAACTGAGCTTAGGACATATAGAGTCTGCTTTAATTTGGAGAAGAAAAAAAATAAATCTGACATTTGCCATCTGTATAACATTCTTCCCTGTTTAAGGACCTGTGAAAAACTAGAATCAAAAGACTTTCTGTTGAAAAGCTAAGTTTTATACAGTAAACAATCAGAAAGAACCATATTTACTTTTGTTCTGTGCCTTAGCAAATCCTAAGGCTATCTGCCAAGTTTTATAGTTTTAAGCAGAGCACATTTTTCATGTGGTACAGAATGCTCAGTCCCCCAGCTAAGTTGTTATTACTTATTGCTTTCATGTGTCCCAATCTTCTTGAAACGAGAGCCAGTTTGGACAGTCTGCTCTGCCTTCCTTGTGTCTGATGATACTGGGAACAGATGAATGGGAGGCACACCCGGCTGTTCAAGCTGCCTATCAACATGAGAATAGACTGGGGCCTGATGATTATTTAGTACTGGCAGGCTTTGAAGAGAAGTACATTCTAGGCAAATAAGGAAAAAAAAATGTGGTTTTTGAGGATAACTTCCCAAATAGCTTCTGCATGAAATGGGGCTTTCTCACTAACAAGAACTTTCCATACTCAATACCCGCTTTAAGCAGTTTAGATTAATATTTAAAGCAGCACAGATGTACTGGCTATTCAAGTGTTAGGTATCCTGACATGAAAATAAAAATTCAGCACATAATATTTTAAAACACAGGGCTGGAAATCTACCAAAAGAGAAAGGTGTTTCACAGTCTTGACTTTCATTTAACTGAGACTTTTGACTTGGTAAATCACCTATTAATATTAACTTTGTTAGCTTGAAACTGAATTAGGTTGACTGCAGTACATTGCATCTTTGGCTCCTCCTGTGGTCAACGCAAGCAGTTACTGTTAATGGTGTTAAAGCTCAGATGAAAATGTTAAATAGAGAAGTCAATTGCAAGGTCATTACTTTTTTTTATGAAGTAATGAAAACCAAGTACTTCATGCAATATACAATTATAGGTTAATGATACAGTCCTACAGGCTCTAAGGCCTTGTTCAATTTTAACCACTGATTTAAACAATTTCAAATTATCATTTAAAAGATTAAGTGTTAACAAGAAGTGTTAGTCATAATCTAAATGTTATATCAAAGCTACCTATGATTAAAGAAAAAGCGAAAGGGAAACATTCTTCATGCAAATACTGCAATGGGAAAGTAATCTAAGCCTCTATGAAAACAACACTAACTAAAACTAGATATTACAAATTCAGAGCAAGAATAAATCTCATAAGGCAGTATTTGCCTGCTAATTCATTATGGAATTTCTGCAGTATGAAAGATCATTACCGTAAGACAAAAAAAACAACACTTGGGAAAGTTTGCTGGCACCTTCTCCAGAACTATATGTTGCAATGCTATATGAAATTAACCCTCAACATTACTGTTTTCAGCAACCACTTTTCTTCTTCCATCTTATGACTCTTTTCCATCACAAAGACCCACACTAAGTTCCCTTTCCAGTATCTTCTACAACAGAGAAGATGACTGAGTATGTTTCACAGTTATTTTGACTCTCATCAAATTTAAAAAAAAGAAAAAAATCATCTCTTCCACACCACTACACCAGCATTTCCTAAACAGGAAAATATCTCAAACAATCATTAAAAATGAAGATACCATAGTATCAATTTTCTCAGTAACAGCAAGTTATAGATAATAAAAAGAAAAAGCAAATAGAGAATTTTGTGTAAAGACATAAACTTTGTTTAAATTCACCCCTTTCAACTTCTGGCTGGAGTCATGAGTTAAAATAGCAAAGGAAAGAGTAAAAGAATGGGATTCAGGGTCTCCCTGGGACAAGAACAGATTGTGAGGCACCAGTAAATATTCTTTCATCAAAATTATAAACAAACTCTGACCTGATCATTTTATGCAGCTTATTTAGAAGACACTTTTATTGGGATAGCCAAGAGAAAAGATCTTTTATGTACACCATGTTCTTCAAATCCACCTTATGACTCAGAAAGTTACAGATAAGAATGGAAGGCAGAACACCTTTGGTCAAGAATCGCATCACAGACGTTATATTCTGTTATCAACATCCAGCACTATCTCTGGAAATAATTAAATGTTTGTGTTTCAGAAGGATCCTGTCATGTCTAACATGATCCAAAACATTCTGGAAATTATTCAACACCAAACTGCAGAGCAGCAAAGAAGTTGTCCCTTGTACACCCCTTCTCTGTGCAGCCTCTGCCATAAGGCTCTCCCAGTCCCACCATAAATTTAGGTACCTGAGTACAAGACCCCACAGGACAGCCCCAGCATGGCATAGCTGTGCCACATGGACTTAGGCTACTGAGAAGAAAAAAAGAAAAAAAAAACCCCACAAAGAAAACCTCTGTCAAAATATAACACAGGTAAAAAGTAGAGACAGCATTAGGACTACTTATACAGGATTTAGTAGCTGAAGGAGTCAAAAGGGATGACATTAGAACAGAAAGGTACAAAATCCTGCAGAAGAACACAGGCTGGCCACTGGCCAGGGATGGTCAGGACTGGTCAAGTACAGCTGTCACTGTCACCATGAAAAGGGGTCAGGGAAAGACAGCAACTCAGCACCACCTAGGGGCTGCCTCTGGGAACCACAGGGGTGGACCTTCCACACCTGACTGGTATCTCCCAAGCCAGAACAGACTCTTTGAGTCCTTGTTGGTGGTGCTTCTGCTTAGCTGAATAAATTCTGTCCATCTTGTGTGCCACCCAATACACAATTGCTTTATGGATTAAAAATGTCTACACCCTGCTTTTCAGAGCCTCTCTGCATCTGGCAGAAGATGCCTGAACAAACTAGAAAGTATAGCCACTTCACACTGTTTTCTGCATAGAAATCTCATCCAAAACAGAGTTCCTCCATAGAGAATCCTGCAAAGCATACCCTCCTCACTTCCATTCCAAGGAGTCATCTTGAGATCTCACAGTATAGCATGGCAGTAGAACTAAAATATGCAAGACACTATACTAAAGCAAAATTTCCAAAAAAGAAATCTCTTAGCAAAAATACTGATTGCTGCCAACCTGGACGATGTGCTGAAATGCCCACCCCCATGGGCCTAAAGTGGAGGGAGATGTGCCTGTCAGATCTTTCACAGAAGTACAGTTGGACAATGCAGTGTGTGTTGTATCCCCACGGAAAAGCCAATGGCTTTTTGCCATCATCTGGGTTACTGGAGGGGATACACTTTTACAACTCAGAGGTAGAGCCTGCCAGACAGATGGCTGCACTAAAGGGAAAATAGTTGTACTTGTCACTATAAACCAATACAGTGAAATAGTTGTAAAATATGATATTACTGAGGCTCTTATCCACACATTTCATTCATTCATAAAAAGTAGCTATCAGCAGATTTATGAGTAAAACCAGAAATCATTTTTAGTCAAAACTATAACATAGATAAGACCTTACATCTCGGAATAATCTGACTTTTACTGCAAGTAATCATGCAACGTCTGCAGTTTCTCCATTGCCTCTGTTCTAGTCTCTCTGGTCTCTATTAGAAACCAAAATGACTCCTCCGTTCAGGCCCCTGTTCTTGTGACAGAGAGATGGAGGAAAGTGGGGTTGGAAGCACACTGGCCTTCCCCTGTAGCCTCCTGCGGTTTTATTTTTCTTCTTTTGTAATGTAAATATCAGGACGGCTTCTGAAAACATAGAAACAACTGAACAGCTGCAGTCCAAGGAAGAAGAGAATGAAGACAACATTAATCCTTCTCATCTCCCAGTAAATAGTTCCAGATATCCAGAAACTTCTATAAATAGCAAACTATATATTTACTCCATTATGTATAACAGAAAGTCTTACTCAAAGACTGGAAGCCCCAGGGGCAGCCCATACCTTTCACCACTGACAAGGAAAATGCACAGTCTAAAAGATAATCAGAAATTTTAACAGATACTGATACCTATTTTTGACTCTTACCTGTCAGAGCAGCTGAACAATAAATGCCAAAGAACTTCAGTGCCTGCAGTAGAGTAATAAACTAGTCTGCTGCAAAATATTACAGTTCCCAATATGCAAAAAGAACTTTTATAAAAATAAATGTTCCTCTCTTTATGGAATCTTCCTGTAGGGAGTTAAAACAGAATGACACATCATGCTTTTACTTAGTTTGTCTTTTGATACAGGAGTTGGTAAATTTTTGCACAGAAACTTTTATTTTCAGTTTTTCATGTCACTGTTCTACATATCTGTCCTTTCACTTTCAAATAGCTAACCAAATCCCTTGATTTACAGAGAGTTTAATTAGCACTCAGGCTCCTTACTTAGGCCAATTCACTGAAGCAAATGTGTAAGAATTTCATTCCCAAATAACACATTTCTGAGGGTCTAAAAAAAAAAGTTATTGAACACACACAAATCATTCCTCACATACCTCAAAGAACTCTCCAGGGAAGGCCAAGGGGAAACCACTGGCTAATTTTGTGTTCAGGACACCCTGGTGCATGCTGAGCAAACAAGACGCTGCCACAGCATGGGAAAGCTATGAGTGATGCATCCCTCCAGCCAAACACAAAAATATGTCCAAGCCCACTACTCCAGCACATGCACACCATTTCAGGGCTTCGCTTTCAACCATGCTAAAAATGCAACTGGCTCTCCAGATAGAATAAGCTTATTTATGCTTCACAAGAAACCAAACACATTTATATTTTATCTGAAACATGGCATCTCATCTATCACTCCCAGGACACTGCAGAAAGTATGATTTCCATGTTACATCTGCACGTCTGATCCAAGGATGTTCAGCAAACTTTTGGGGCCTTGTGTTATCTTGTTTTAACTGAGTATGTACAAGAAGGCATAGAAATCTTCTTTTCACTATGTATGACAAAGCATACGGTGCATTGGAACAGAGACAACGGCTTTACAGATTATTTTCTCCATCACCTTCAAGGCTAGAAGGGCATTACAAAGAGGAATTGATTGCCACAGATTAAAAAATAGGAGGGAAGTACCAGGCCACGTATTTGCAGCCTTGTTTTATTTACAGTGACTGAATGGTATCTGTAATCCTCTCCATTAAGGATTAATACTGATACCATTGATACTTACATAAAATGCAGTTCCCTGTTCCCATCTCAGCATCACAACTCTTCTCACTATACATCCCAACGCACCTTCCCTTCTGGGCCAAACCCCCCCCAGGTGCCCTGTGACACCCCCCCAGTGTCATTCTGCTTTCCCCCAGCAAAGGCTGGGAGCCTCAGCAACAGCCACAGCCTATTGGGAGGCGCCAGCTATAGTCATGCCAGGCAATCTATAACAAGTATCTTCCACCATCTCCACCATCCCTTCCCAACCTAAGATAGGGGAACAGGCCAAAGGCAACACCTCAGCACCTCAGGAAGTGGCTGGGAGTGGCCACGACTGCTGTACCAACCGCCCACCATCCCTCCCGCCAAGGTGTTTTATCGATAACAGTGAACACATTTGAAGCGAACACATAAATACTTTTAGAGAGCTCTCCACACACATTCCAGTAACAGCCTTGCTTGTGTCTATCTGGGGATGTTGCCTTGTGCTCACACTGTGATACAAGTTGCACTCTGAATTGCAGGCCATTCCACAGAAATACCTGTTCTTGTTTATTCCTAGTTAAGTGTGATATTTTACACTAGTTTTTATACAGTTGCTTTCTGACCATTGCTTCAATTTGTAAAAATATATTTCCTTCCAAATTGCTTGTTACCACAATCTCTATAAATTCAGTGTCATTTAATACTGGTACTCTCCATTTCCACTGTTCAAACCACTGACGAAAATAACGGAAAAAAGCATGCAAGCCTCATTCAGTATGTCCTTTCTAGGACAACTGTTCCATGCAACTGGGCTATAGAATAAGTTTTGCAGGTTTATCCTGGTTTCACCTAGCCCGTGCTTTCCTAGCATGCGGAGGAGAATATTATTTGAGACAAAGGTCAATATCTGTAACTTCTACAAGTCATATAGCAGCATTCATATTCAGTTTAAAATTCTAATTGGCATTACAACAGTACTTCAGAATCAATCTTGGACCAGAAGCCCATGGGGCTAGGCACTGAATAAACATAAAGAAGAAAAAACTACCAGACCTAAAGAGCTCAGTACCTGGGGACTAATAAAGACATAAAGGTGTATAAAGATATATCAGAACAAAAGGTTAAAGGAAGATGAGCAACAACATACCCAAAAACTATAGCATGCATATCTGAAAAGAACTATGCTAAAAGAAAAATCAAGCAAGCATTAAATGCCTAAACACATGAAGATGTCCCTAAGAAAAGATTTAATCAAGCAGACTTGCAGTATGTGGATCTTTTCTGATAGAGGTAACAATGTAGACAACAGAAATTTAACAACTGGCTAGTAAAATCTGGCAGGATGGGTTGATTACAGTCAGAAGTTCACTCTTGTTATTTAGAGGTCAGGTAAGGCAGAGAGAAGCTGCAAAGGACTTTGGAAGCAAAGACTTGGAGTTTATATTTGATGCAGCCAAGAAAAGGACCCACTAAAAATGTACCCAGAGCCTTCAAACAATTAAGAAATGTCTAGTTCTACACAAGAGTAGACTGTTTTTCAATTTTGTAGGCTTGCTGAAGTGACTCACATTACTTCTCACTACTTTATTTTTTAATTCTGATCCTATGTCATGTTTTGCTCTAATTACTAAGCTGTCAGGACAGAAATATTGACTATTTCTGTAATTGGCAAAACCAGATATCTGACTCAGTTGTTATCCTCTGAACATAAGACAAGCAATTTCATTTTCCAATACCATGTCCCAGCACAAAAAAGCCAAACCAAAACATGTCTCCTGCTAAGACTCTAGAATCTCAGGCCTCACTGCTGCCCTGTCATTGCAAAGGCTAGAGGCTATAGTGGTGCCTCAGTCACCTCCATTTCCTGTCTTTGTTACACAAAAAAGTTAGATTGTCCAACAGAAGTGTTTTATGTACAGTATTTAGCTCTATAGATATGATGTTTAAATACCTGTGATATATGAAGACAGAACATGTAGTGCATCAGATTTGGGGTTCAGAGATAGACGTGTGTACAACATTAAGCACAATTACACACACTTTTTGTTGCAACCACAAAGAGCAACCACAAAATGTTGTTGCAACCACAAAATATTAATAATTTTTAAAGGAAAGTAATTTTTTAAAAATAGCTGCTTGCAAAGCTGAAAATAAATGCAATCAATGACATTCTTTCCAGTATCAAAATATCAGGACACCAATCTGCAACTAAAGATGTTGGACTGTATTTAGGAAATACTTTCACAACAAGGCATTATTTTTCCCCCTTCCAGCTCCCAGAACTCAGAAGAGCGAGCTGAAGGTACAGTGCAAATGCGTATGGACATTTCCAGCTGTATAACATTTCCTTTGTTTCAATGGAGAACATGGTTTAGATGTGTTCCTAATACATGCGTGACCGTATATTAGTAAATTAGATAAGGATACAAAATTATATTTTGTAATGGAAGAAAAAGATCTCAAAGCATGGGCGAGTAAAACTAGGAATCAGTTATTTGGAGAGAGGGGCTAAATTGTCCTCAGTCTACTAAACTTTTCTTGCATTCATACTTAGATATATGTTGGATGGCCTATTTTCAAACCATCATGGATAAACCCATTCAGCATTGAAACACTGACCACCCTGATATTGTTGCTGGTGAAAGCTCACATTTTTCAGTATGAGTTCAGCCTATGATTTTTCTTAGTATCAATACCACTCCATTTTCCCTAATAATCATTAAGTTCTGCTCATGTTATCAGCTACAAAAGTGATATGGTATTACCTGGGTCATCAAATATTTATATTTTAACATGACTGCAATTTATTTATTGAATGCTTTCATTCATGTATCTCATGAATTTGAGACTCATAATTTGAGGTTCAAGTTTTTTACATTTGGAAAGTTTTATGAGTTTGTATTTAACAATTTGTTGAGAATCAACGTTTTTATATGCAAAGAGTTTTACTGTTCATTATTTAGTGATTTGAATGAGGTAATTTCCCTCATTGCTCTGATGATAACTGCTTTAAAAACAGACAAACGTTTCAAAGACTGAAAGGTTTTTCCAAAAGACCTTCTATCAGTTGATATTTTTATAGTGCATCTGTACTTTGTACAAGCATACACATTAAGAATATTGGCACTGCGATTGCTAATATTACCAGGTTCTCCAACAGAGCTGCCAACCCTCTGAGCACCTTAAGTCTATTTATGACTGAAGGCAGAGCAGCATGAAAGTTCACTAGATTTATGGATGTGATGTGTTTCTTTACTAGTGATACTGTGTGAACATATTATCTCTTTTCTGAAAACAAATTCTGAGTTATCCAATGTCTTTTGGGCTTGTGTAGTATAATAAGGGAATATGAAACAATTATATATGCATGTTATACAGTTTACATGTGTATATACACAGACTTAGAAATTAATACTTCGGTTCTGGATATCAAGAGAAAATGAAGCAAACACAATCAAGACATCTAATTTCAGAGAATACCAAAGATACAATAGGGAACAATAAAAAAATATCTCTAGCTTCACTAAAACTAGGACAGGTTGTAATCTTCCTGCATTACAGGTTGTCTTGCTAGATCTAGAATCATAGAATATTTTAGGTTGGAAAGAGACATTAACAGTCCAACTGTTAACCTAACACTTCTAAATTCACCACTAAACCATGTCCTTCAGCACCTCATCCACAAGGCTCTTAAATACCTTCAGGGATGGTGACTAAACCGTTTCCCTGGGCAGCCTGTTCCAATGCCTGACAATCCTTTCAGTGAAGAAATTTTTCCTAATATCCAATATCCAGCAGTAAGTTATCCCCTGAGCCTCCTCTTCTCCAGGCTAAACACCCCCAGTTCCCTCAGCCGCTCCTCACAGGACTTGTGCTCCAGACCCTTCCCCAGCTCCGTTGCCCTTCTCTGGACATGCTCTAGTACCTCAGTGTCTTTCTTGTAGTGAAGGGCCCAACACTGAACACAGGATTCGAGGTGTGGCCTCACCAGTGCTGACTACAGGAGGGCAATCACTTCCTCTAGTCCTGCTGGCTGCAGTGTTCCTGGTGCAGGCCAGGATGTCATTTGCCTTCTTGGCCACCTGGGCACACTGGTGGCTCATATTCACGTGGCCGTCAACCAACATACCCAGGTCATTTTCTGCTGAGCAGCTTTTCAGCCACTCGTCCACAAGCCTGTGGCATTGCAGGGGGTTGTTGTGATCCAAGTGTAGGACATGGCACTTGGCCTGGTTGAAACGTATACAATTGGCTTCAGTCCAATGATCCAGCATGTCCAGATCCCTCTGTAGAGCCTTTCTTGTAACTCACAAGTGCAAGCCCACCCAGCTCTGTGTTGTCTGCAAACTTACTGAGAGTGCACTCGATCCTCTCGTCCAGGTCATTGATAAAGACAGTATACAGAACTGGCCCCAGTACTGAGCCCTGGGGAGCACTACTTTTGACCAGCTGCCAACTGGATTAAACTCCATTCACCACCACTCCTGCGGTCTGGCCATTCATCCAGCTTTTTAAGTACCTTTCATCAGGCTGTGATACTGCATAATGGTGATCATAAGATCCTCTTCTTTTTTTTTTTTATTTGGTGAGCAATTGTCATGGTTTAACCGCAGCTGGCAATTAAATACCACACAGCCACTTGTTCACCCCGCCTCCCCTCCAGTGGAGGAGGAGAACCAGAGGAAAAGACAAGGAAGCTTACGGATTGAGACAAGAGCTATTTAATAACTGAATATAAATTAATATTATAGTGATACTAATAATATCAACAATATTACTAGTAATAAGTAAGTAAAATAATATAAATTAAAACACATGATACAATTGCCCACCACACACTGACTGATACACAGCCAGGTCCCAAGTAGCAGGAGTCAGAGGCAGAGAGCCCGAGAGTGATTGCAGCAGATTCCAAGTGAGTCCAAGACAGCAATCTCACCAGAGCCTGTGCTAGCCCTATGAGCAAAAGCACAACCGATAAAGCCTACTAACACACTAACAAATGGGTAGATGAACTAGGAAATGAGCTAGCAAACAAGTTATGGCTGCCCAGCACACTCCCCACTTTTGTACGAAGCATGACCTATGGAATGAGATACTCCTTTGGTCAGTTTGGGTTGGCTGTCAGAACTGTGTCTTCCCCCCCAACTACCACCCCATCACCTCCTCACTGGAAAGAGAAAGTTGGGAACACAAGTGCAGTATCAGAAGCTGAAAAAACACCTTGAATTAGTGCAAGCACTCCCTAGCACTCAAAATCACCTTATCTGTACTATTTTCAGGGCAAATCCAAAATATAGCCTCATACCAGCTACTGTGAAGAATATTAGCTCTGTCCTGACAAAAACCAGCACAGCAATATAGAGTATATTTTAGTAGGTGCTTCTTCTGTGCTTTCAAGAACACTTAAGCATTTCTCTTTCATGTCAATGCCTGAACACTTTCAACAACAATTCTTCACATCTTTCTGATAAGCATCTAAATTGTCTTCTTATAAGCCTGAAGAGAAACTAAGTTCAGCAACTACTATTATTTCATAGCAAATTTAAAAATACCTAGTAAATAAGTTTCATGACGAACTGCAGGTCTCAAAACATGGATTCATCATCAGCAAAAGTCAGTATCAAAATAACACACACGTGAGAAAGATCATAACCTGAGATCTAACTAATGAAATCCAAGTGACAAATCCATGTAAATTACTGTAATACACTTTATAATCATAATCCAACAAATACACTTATATTCTGCCTTCTACTACAGGCAAAGGACCCTTACAGTGCAAGTATGTTTGCAGGACCAGAATCTGCAGTATCATCAAATTATATTCACTTATGGTGTCATTGACTTTTCCTTTTTCCTCCTTTCAGAATGTGAAATAACTGGATTTTGGAAATTCCTTGAAAAATTAAATATCGATGCTATGAAAGCATTTAACAGACTAATGAATATTTCATTTAAAAGTAAGATAACAAAATCTTGAGTCTTTCTATGCTGGAACTGCATTTCATATTTAAAGAAACCTTTACTTTTCATCAAGAAACAGATGCCAAATTTATCTCTAGCATATTATAACTCACATTATAAGGCATTTGAAACAGTGACCCACTCTATTATAAGATACATGAGATGTTTTGTACTTTGAATTATATAGCAGCCCTGAGGAGAAGAACTTGGAGGTACTGGTGCACGAAAAGCTGAACATGAGCAGGCAGTGTGTGTGGGCAGCTTAGAAAGCCAACCGTATCCTGGGCTGTGTCCAGAGAAGTGTGGCCAGCAGGTCTAGTGAAGTGATTCTGCTCCTCTACTCTGCTCTTGTGAGACTCCATCTGCAGTCCTGCATCCAGCTCTAGGGCCTCCAACGTAAGAAGAATATCAACCAGTTGGAGCAAGTCCAGAGGATGCCATGAAGATATCAGAGGGCTGGAGCACCTCTCCTATGGGGACAGGCTGAGAGAACAGGGCTTGTTCAGCTTGATGAAAGCTCCAGGGAGATCTTATTGCAGCCTTCCAGTACCTGAAGGGGCTACAAGGAAGCTGAGAGGGGAATTTTTACAAGGGCCTGTAGTGACAGGACAAGGGGTAATGGGTTTAAATTGAAAGTGGGGAGGTTTAGATTAGATATCAGGAAGAAGTTCTTCACGGAGAGGGTGATGAAGATTGCCTCTGGGTTGGGGCAATCCCAAGCACAAGTACAGGCTGGGTGGGGAATGGATCAAGAGCAGCCCTGAGGAGAAGGACATGAGGATACTGGTGGATGAAAAGCTGAACATGAGCTGGCAGTGTGTGCTGGCAGCCCAGAAAGCCAACCGTATCCTGGGCTGTATCCAGAGAAGTGTGGCCAGCAGGTTGAGGGAGGTGATTCTCCCCCCCTACTCTGCTTTTTTGAGACCCCACCTGGAGTGCTGTGTCCAGCTGTGGAACCCTCAACATCAGAAGGATATAGGACTATTAGAGAGAGTCCAGAGGAGGCCACAAAGATGGTCAGAGGGCTGGAGCACCTTTCCTATGATGAAAGGCTGTGAGAATTGGGCTTGTTCAACCTGGAGAAGAGAATACTCCAGGGAGACCTTATAGCACCTTCCAGTACCTGAAGGGGGTTGCAAGGATGCTGGGAGCGGACTTTTTACAAGGGCCTGTAGTGGTAGGACAAGGAATAATGGGTTTAAATTGAAAGTGGGGAGGGTTAGATTAGATATCAGGAAGAAATGCTTCACAGAGAGGGTGGTGAGGCACTGGAACAGGTTGCCCAGAGAAGCTGTGGATGCCCCATCCCTGGTTGTCTTCAAGGCCAGGCTGGATGTGGCTTTGAGCAACCTGGTCTAGTGGAAGGTGTCCCTGCCCATGGCAGGGGGGTTGGAACTAGATGATCTTTAAGGTCCCTTCCAACCAAAACCATTATATGATTCTATGATATCAAGCATCTTAAAATTATTTGACGCATACTAGAACATGTCAGCCTAAAAGCAAACCTTAAACCATGCCTCTTTGCCATCCCAAAATGTGAACTGTGCTATGATCATCTGAATTTACTGATTCTACACAAATAGAAGTTTATTATGAGAGAAACCTGTAATTACACAGACTATTTACCACAGTTTTCTTATTAGTCTGAGAGCTTCATATATAGTTGATATATACTATCCAACGCATCAGTTGCAGAGCAGATCAAATATGCAATACATCCTTTCTCTTCTGAAATTTTCACAGTATGATTTCAGATTATGGTATAAGATTTTAAAATAGTACAAAATTGCATATGCACACATTGTTAAAATTGCAATTACTTACACAAATTGACACATTATCATTTACTAGATATGTAACAATGAATGACAGTTTTCATTTTAGATGAAGGATCTGATACCATTTTGATTTAAAATATTAACGTCTAATGAAACATTTTTATAGAGAAAATAATGTAATTTCATATTACTTACACATTCCTTCTGTTTATAATTAAAGGATGATAATTCATGAATGTACAAGATCATATTCTGCCACCAGTGTATAAATTAGTAATACAAAAAATAAGGTGATTACTTACAAAATAATACATTCTTTACTGGCAGTTAGTAGCAGAAGAGAAGATTCTTACTTTTATCTCCTTATGTTGCCATAGTTATCATAAGCTTTCAGACTAACCAGTCCCCTCTATTCTACTACACAGGAATCTTAGGAAAACTAGCTTGCTATCTTCTGCCTTACTTACGCAATGTTACATATCCAGTGCTAGGTGGTATTAATATCTCCATAGTTGCATGAAGATTGTATCCAATAATCATAGCCAAAGTTAGGTGCCTGCTTTGTTTGACCCTTGCCTATGCAATTGCAACAGGTATTAAAACCAGCCAACATCATGCCCCATTTCAGGAAAGCATGTGGGCACAGGAAAAAAAAAAAAAGAAAAGAAAAATTTATAGATTAATGTAAACATGGATCTTTCAGTGACCTAAGAAACTGTGCTTGTACACCTAGTACAGCCCTGTGCTGGATTCAGCCAGG
>NW_010228751.1:0-420 GCF_000690775.1 Eurypyga helias
GAAAGAAGGGTTGGAAAATGTGCTGGATTCAGCCAAGAAAGAGTTAAATCTATTTACCGTGGCTGAGTAGGTAGGAAGCTGAGTCCCTGGATTCGGAGAGCAATACTGATAAGGTCTCAGCTGGCACTGTGGAATGCTTGCACCAGTTTCAAGGTCTTTCTCTGCTTCTGATCCATCAGCTGCATTCCCAGCTCTCGCTGTCTCACTACAGGCAGTGCTGGGACACACAGTTCAGGCATCTGACCCAAACTGACCAAAGAAGTATTTCATCCATAATACGTCATGCTCGGGGCAGAGGTGAGGAGGGGGTCCGGTCCTGTTAGCCATTACTCTCTGTTCCTTACTCCCTCTCGTTTGCTCCCACACGCTTGCTAATCCTCACCCTGATTCCTTTTTTAGCTGCTTCACTAATTCCTGTGC
>NW_010228752.1:0-3034 GCF_000690775.1 Eurypyga helias
TCCTGGCTGAACCCAGCACAGTTTTCAAACTCATTGATATATTTGAACTCTATATTACATGATACATTTTCCAAAAACTGCAAGAGTTCGTACCTAAACTATGTTGCACTTTTAAGACTGAATATTTCTTTTTCAGACCTTCTGAACAAGGCATGAATAAATATTCCTCAAGTAATAGTTTAATTCTAGTTTAAAATAAAAGCCAAAATTTGGAAGTAGTTGAAGGAGAAGATGTGTCTGACATAGGGAGACAGTTAGGTACCTTAGAACTAACTGTGTTAAAGACTGCAGAGACATAAGGAAACATTCTTCATGTGGTTTGGAAAAACTGTACATATGAACCCACAAGACTTTGAAAAATAAGGCATTTTTATGACGTTAATACAAGCCACAGAAATTTCTTGAGATAAACTCATAATATTTACAATTTACAGCCTGCAATATAAAGTTTTGTTAAAAAAAACCCCAAACTTAGCATTAAACATGCCTATTGATGGAGATAAAGACCCACAGACTTCATATGAGCTATATCATAAATTACTTCCTTTTTTGCTTAGCATTATGTATTCAAGTAGACAAGTCAAAAATGGTTTAAATGTTTATGAGCTAAGTGGTCCTAAATGCTTTTATTTTGCTAAGTTTGATTCATACTAAGAAGATAGCTTTTTCTCTTTAAAGTAACCTGTCATAGTTAATACATCTTCTGGGATAGTCCCTTATGATTCATGCATTCTATTCCGCTCCTGGCAAACCATAATAATGTCACATTCAGAAAATCTCAGCTCCAGCTACACAATTATCACTGTTTTTCTTTTCCAGTTCAGTTCACAGTTTTCTTAACCCAACCATTTGCAAAAGACTTCTTCATGTTGTAGTCTTTTATTCTTGTCTTTTTTTTTTTTTCCCACATTGACAAACTCCTTTCTTGTTAGAAGGCTTTAACCAGCAAAACAGCAGGCTCTGAGGATTTTTAGTCATAAATCAGACTGAAGAAAAGCCAGAATTTTCAGACTGTAAGAAAAAAAACCCCAACTTCTTATGCTAAGAATGACTAGAATTTATAAGTGGGAGTTCATGCATAGGAGACAGGACATACTCAAACATCTTCATGATGTTGGATCTTCCTGGCACCTGATTGGGTTTGTTTATAGAGATGTGCTTGGGACAAAGTTTTCATGGAAAAAGTCCTAAAGGAAATGAAATGATTATACAGTCACAATTAACTAACTCTTAAGAACAATATATTTCAGGAAATGTTTTTACTGAATGAGGGCTTCTTCTTTCTGTCTAAAATGTAGACTGTTGAGATGCTTAAGAATGTAATGCATTTTTCCTCTCTCAAACTCTGCCAGCTCCAGACTTCTGACATCCTCAGTTTATTTGACATGCAGTAGGTATAATAAGGAAAATTTTCAATTTATATTTTCTGAAAATTAAATATGAAAAAGACATCAAGAAAATATCTCAAATTTTACCACATTATTCATTTTTAGACAAAGTGAGATTGGAAGGTGATTTCATACCTTTCAGTTCACAGAACTACCCATATAATTTCTGAAAACTCAATTACTACACACTTTATCTTTTCTTCCCATAATGCAATTCATTTCTTAAGCAAAAACATTACACATTGTCTGTGCATCTAGTTATTTAATTTGAAATGTTTCTGAGCATTAATTAGTGCTCTGTCAACATATTCATTTGTGCCATTCATAAGACATGCAAACCACCCACACACACTCTATTGCCCCAACTCCTGAAAGGTTTGGGTTTTGAACAATACAATAAGGTGCTTTTGAAAAGGATTTCAATCTCACAGGATTTTTTTCTATATCATTTGTAAAGCAGAACTCAGAAATTGCTTTTTTTTTTTCCCTCCTACAGTCACATTCTGCAAACTATATGAGTGAATATACATTTTAAATATCCCATAAAATCATTTATTTTCCACACATTTTTCCTGTGACATTTTTAGAGACATACTTGTAGTAGTAAAACAGCTGTAAGAATGAAAGTGTACAGACATGTTATTTCAAAATGGGATGATAAACAGGCATTCATCAGTACTCAGAAGTACAGAATGATTACTAAATGAAACCTGACAAGTTTCCGAATTCTGCTTTTGAAATATTCAGTAATAGCAAAACAGTATAAAGCACAGTACTGGAAATGGAGACAGTGCCAGAGCTGACTAAAATTTCCATCTCCAGAACATATTTTATTGAATTTCTAAAGAGGTTCAACAGGCTGCTATCTGAAATAAATAAATCACTTTTTTTTTTTTTTTTTGTACATAAATAATGGGAAAAAGCTTTGTTAAAAGGTTTGTTTTTTCTACTTCTATTGACTCCAGAATTTTGGTGACAGTTCTTGTTCTGTATTTCCTTTATCCTCACAGCTTCATGTTGATATGACTGCTCTCTTATGAGAGCTAGCACAGCCTGTGGCAGACAGAATTGTTCCTGCACAACTGCCCTGAAGAGCGATGCAGTGACAGATGTGTGACAAAACTGCAGCACCTACTCTGAATCCCTGAACGTCACATCCCAGAGGAAGCCAGACACATCCTTCAGCATGTGCAACTTACAGGTGGGAGAGAGAGCAAGACTGTATCTGCCATTTTAATGGACAATATCTTCACCAAAAATTGGGTGTCAGATCAGCTCAAGATAAGCATAAAGGAAGGCAAGAGTACCTAGAACATGTAATAAATCTAAACAGAGTTACCACTCAAATTAAATATCTCTGAGCAAAGGACAGAAATATGAAGATTTTAAAGTTAGTGCTATTCCATCCCTTGCTTTTGTAACAACTAGGTTTTAATTTTTTGCATTTTTTTTCTGGTTTGTTTGGTGATGCATTTCTCTTTAGAAATACTTGTCTTTCTTATCTAATCACCTTTACCCTTTTATTATTCTCCTTTGTCTTTTTCTTCTTTTATCATTTTAATAAAATAATGATGAAAGAGTATAAAAAAGGAAGTAAAAGAAATTAGTTTTCTTGGCATCCTTTCCCCTATTTTTACAATGAAGTT
>NW_010228752.1:3096-3354 GCF_000690775.1 Eurypyga helias
ATCATAACTATTGTTAGCTTTCTTCATCTACAAAGATTGCTGTCCAGCACTTGCTACTCTTCTCTGTAACCCCAGCTCAAATCATACTACAGTAGTTCTATCAGAACCCAAATGCAGAATACGAGCTGCTCAGTCAGGCACCCAAGGGTCATTTTTCTCTTTCACTCCTGGACAAAGTAATTTCTAGATTCTATGATAAAATTTTCATTGCACTGTATTCCCACCTTTCCATCCCTTCTTAAGCAACATCCTCTTCCT
>NW_010228752.1:3396-23591 GCF_000690775.1 Eurypyga helias
CCGTTATTTGACTATTTTTCTTTCACCCCCACTTTACTTTTTATTGGAAAAGTTAGTTTTTGTTGTATTACTTCGTGGTCTTTAGGAGGTGTAGAGAATGAATTCTTACCCTTTTTTTTTTTTTTTTTGATGCAGCAACTCTCTTCCCACCACAACTCCACAAGTAACATGGAGTTGTTCCTTCCCTGGGCTCATTTTAAATTGTGGAATAATGAGAACTGCATAATAAATAGAAATACACATTTAACCTGAATTTGCAGATTCATGACAAATTGGTAGAAATGTTGAGGATTTGCAAAATATGGAGTTTGATTACTAGTAATTGGATGGTTATTCATATTTACAAGTACTGTGGTCTGTAAACTTTGACAAGACAGATTTAGGAATTATTTGATGGAATGCGTGGAGATTATGATTTGCATATGTTCTGGTCTCCGACTGGTTTAATAGGACTCTCACATTATGTGAATGTGTATGTCTTCATTAATAAATCTGCAAAAGACTACAAAAATTAAATAAAAATAATAATTAAAAAAAAGCAGTTGGAAATACATTATCTGGTTCTTAACTCTCCAAAAGTTTTTGAGCCTAGTGAGAGCTTTATTGAATTTAATATAGGAATTTTATTGTATTTAATTGAATGACTTCTCCATTGCAAACTTTCTTACAGATACTGCACTTCAGAAAATAAAGGTGCAATTTAAATAGTGTTGTGTAATGACATTTGATATTCTACACAACTTTCAAAAGCTTGATACTTCAAGCTTATTTATAAATTTAGCCCATTCTCAAATTTCATTCCCATTTTTCATTCCCAATTTATTTCTTTTATATTTGGTTAGACAGTGAAAAATCTTCAATTATTTGAATGTTCTCAAAAATCAAAAGGATACATTAATAGTTTGCTTTATGGCCATTTTATTTTAGCCTAATGAAGGAGGCTGCAAGTCTCAAAACCATGCAGACATCTGAAGTCAACCAGAGTTTCACAAATGTGAGGAGACAGAGTGCTTGTGAAGATGTTTGGTCAAGTGACTAATGGCACAAATTAGATCATGACAGATATTCTCTGAAATACTTAAACTAATCACAGTCTTCAAAGCACTCACAAATACATATCTGAGACAAGAGGGCTAAGTATTAAACATAATATTAACTCCTCCTGAGAAAATAACTCTTCACACTTGCTGGCATAATATTTTACAAGTTGGATATATTCTAGAATCATTGCCTTTGTGTAAAATTCATCAGAGGGGAGCAAGAAAAACAATTACCTCAATTTTAACCATGACAAAGGCAAGCAGCACTGCAGAAGGTTGGCTATATCCATACTGATTACATGAATGTTGATGGGAACTGTGCTGTGCTGTGTGACTGCTACAGATAATAAAAAAACCACTGGTTTTGCTTTCTAAATTTTTAAGACAGTGTAAGGGGATTAAAGGACTAAAGATCATTTACATGTGGAAGAGGGAATCTTAACAATGTCTGCAAGGACTTAAGTATCAGATACATTGGCAAGATAGATAATTTTTAAATCATATAATAAATTAATTTTTGCAGCCCACTGGTTCCTGCATTGTCCCAGCCTCTTGGGAATGTTTACTCTTAACACTATGATATACACTGAAGGTTTATTTGCTGGAATACTTTACTCTTAAATCTTGTTGCCTCTACTATTGTTATCACCACTGCTAATGTTTATCTAAAAGGGCAGAAGGATGTATGTTGTGTGCTTGGAATTTTGCAGCAGGAGGGGATTACACCCCTAGATGTACTCCCTTCTTCTCTGCCCAGGCCTTGTTATCATGCTCTGTTCAGGGGGATATACACCATGTATGCTAACTGGTCACAAGAAGTTCAGACTTTTTGTTTCAAGTCTCCACATGATTGCTTTTCATCCTCTGTATCATTTTCAGGTTATAGACAGGTGAAACAGTGACTTGTACAGGAGTTAAAACCTGTAGGCTGCAGAAACGAAGGGGCGTCTGGGAAAAACAAAGAGGAAAGAAAACAAATTCAACACCAACCTTAGTTCTGATTTAGCATTTTCCCCAGCAGCAACCTTTTCATCCTAAATATTAGCAAACTACTCTAGCATTAGGTATTCAATTTTTGAATACACAATTCTCTGAATATTTTAAAAACGAAATATTTTGTTTTAAAGACTTTAATAAATTGTTTTAATAAAATATTAATTTCATTCATATATGGCAACAAAGAATTCTTTCGAAAAGCCAAATTAAGAAACTTGATTTTTGTTATTGATTTTTAATTTCTCTTTTGCAGCTAAAGCTGAAACAATTGTGGTTACTGGTACTGTATTGAAATTACTAAGGAAAGGTTTTCTGTGTTGTATATGGTGCTTTTATATCTGTTTTAAATTCTATGTCTTTCATGCAGCACTTTTTGATATAGCAAATTCATTTTGTACTCTTTGGCTGACTATAACTTCGGTATCTTGTACATGTCTTCTGTATGTACAGGAACAACCCATTACATTTTAACATTAGATATCAGCTTCTGACTGTGATGAGACTATAGTGTAGTTGAGCTGTTCATTGTAGTCAGAATAATAGAATATCTTAGAAAAATTATGAAATAATTAAGACTTATTTAAGTGCTGTTTTGCTGTAAGTGAGTTCTTTTTAAACAACTTCTTCCTCCCTCCTTCTTACTCTGATGGCAGAAATTCACTGGGGGCACAATTTATCAATTTAAATCCTCTGAAGATTTTCTGTCATTCCTACAGTGCTGTTCTCCCAAATAACACAAAATTTAATTTTTTCTGTCCACTAGCACATTGTAAAGATTAAGAAACTATAGAATTTTGTTAGAATGAGAAGATCTGATTCAAATCCTGCTAACCTCTTCACAGGTTTGGATAGTTCTCTACCACTAAGGCTTTATTCCAGATGAGAATATATCACTGAGAAGGCAACATTCAGAAGCCTTAAGAGTGACATAAAAGTTTGTATTTGTGAATAAAAAGAGGGATATTAGATGGTGGCAGAAACTGTAATGCAAATTGTCTTTTCTGAGCAGTTTCTCAATCTGAATGTTGCTCATGATTTCTTTTTTTTTATCAATAGAATATATTGTTGGGCTTTTTTTTCTTTAGGTTTGGTTTGGTTTGGTTTTTTCTTTGCTTAATTTTAGGTGTGTTTATTTCATTAAAAGTAAGTTCTTTTCAGACAATTTCCTCCCCATTCATGTCACAGTGTCACTCACAGTTTCTTCATGTTTCTTTTAATAAGTTGAATAGGTAACAAAAGAAAACTAATTTTTTTTTTTCCTGCTTGAAGGAGTGTAAAGGACATAGAATGTTGCAGAAAGCAGGTGAAGAGCTTTAATCCCAAGCAGTGAAGCCTAGAACAGCTTATTGTGTTGTCAATAAATGAGTTTAATTTAATATCTCCTTTTCAGATTTCCTTCAGATGTTTTCTTCAGACAGACAAAATAATATATAAAGGGGGTACATAAATAGTAACGATGAGGATTAAGGTTAGAGTGAAACTTGATTACTGACTCCATATTATAATGCATTTGAGGCACCAAGAAACATCTCAGAGTCCATGACACTCCTGCTGCTGTTCCTGCCACCACTTTTCCTGATTACTCTCACTGGTGCCCAGCTGCCATCTGAGAGCTCAGGATGACAATATTACCCTCTGATGTTGATGCAGGCAAGTATGCAAAGGCTCTTACATATTTTTCTTTTTATTATTTTCTTCTTCATCATCTGTACAACAGATATTTTACTTCACGGTGAAGTAAAGCTTTTAAGCATCATAAAAATTTATTTTTCTTAAAACAAAACCAAATAATTAGCGGTAACTTTATATCATGCTCATGCTGTTTTTGGCAAACACTATTATTCAGGTATGTATGTATTTAAGATAATATCCTTCTTATTAGAATAGGATGAGGTATTCATATCATTAGCTTAAAATCTTCAACTTGCTCAAACTGGATTGCTGCCAATGTCTATACATGCTTTAAGACTTCCTCAGCTTAAAATCCATGATGCATTTGACCTGTAAGGGATGGTGAGTGCCTATGTAACAATTAATAGTTGCAAAAATAAAGCATGACTCCAGAACAGACATGTCCCATGGAATCCCTATTATCTGCTCTTGGAAAGTCAGCTAGACAGTAGGAATCTAGATGTAAACCGGAAAAAAAAAAAAAATGTTGAGTATGTAACACATCTCTGTGGTAAGAACACTTCCAAAGGGGAGTGCATTCAGCTAGAAGACAGTTTTGGGTTTTTTCCCCAGCACTGCCATTTGATGCTGTTGACTGGAGGACAACAGGAGAAATACCTGTTTCTTCTGGTTTGCATTCAAATTCACAGCACAACATTGGCTTACACTGAAAAATAACCATGAGCTGGAATTTGGCTTCAGCAGATCTCTATTTCTGGCAGGCAGTTCTCAGAGCAACTGAATAAAACTACTAGAATCTGCTGTTAAAATAGGGATCAATCGTGCTCTCCTCCCAGCCAGAGCTAAACAATTCTGCAGATTCATTGCACGTTGCATTTTCTTGCCTGCTCATATATTACACATATTCATAAGCCATCCAGAAAAGAGGTGAGTAGTGAGGTGACAAAGTTTTCTGGTAGTATTAAATTATTCAGGGCAGTAAAAGCAAAATCTGTCTGAAAAGTTCCAGATGTTTACAATACTGAATGAGCAGTAAAAGATGAAATTCAGTGGTGATAAATGTAAAATAATGAGCAAGTAGAGTAACCTCTATTTATGTAAACAATGAGAGTCCCTAAATATTTTATTAGTATTCAGGAAAGACATTCTGGACTCATTGTAGGCAGCTCTACAGAAATATCAGATCCACCTTAGGATGTGCACAAAACCCCCAAATATGGTATTTGGAATAACTAAGAAAAATACAATATAGTAGAAAAATAATGAAACTTCTCGAGTAGTTTTTGTGCAGTTTTGTGCAGAGTCTATATTGATAGAAAAAGAGGTAACTGGAATAAGTTAGAGGTCAATAAAATCATGAATGGTTTGGAAAACGCAAATAAGCACATCAAATGAATTTCCTAGGGAGCATACCTTGAAGAAACTAAAGGCAATATTTTTTACACAAAACAGCTGAACTGTGAAACTTGTTGCTACATGATGTTATAGATTTCAGAAATACAAATAGGCTCATAAACCAGACAAATCTGTGAAAAAAAGAGCTATGCAAAACAACTTACATACATAGACAGTTGTGCACTATAAATAAGTTTATTGGAACTATTGATTTTCACCAGCAGAAGACTGGCTGGGCATTTTTAAATAAAGTTTTCATTTTCTTTAATGGTGTAAGCTTTAGAATTCTTTGCCTCATATTTTCCACATGATATAAAATTCACAGCTACACTTTTGTGGATGTGAGAAGAACATTTTCTATGCTGGATAGTGTTGGAAATTAAAGTCTAAAACAAGACCCTTTTTCTCATCCATAGGACATTAAGCAAATGCCTATTTGGGATCTGGAGAACATATTAGCACATATATTAAAATATGTCACAGAAATTTTAGAGTAAGTTTTAAAATTGAGTATCTATGTATCTATCTAATCAATATATCTATCATCTATCTATCTATGTATCTATCATATAAATTTATTCCAGCATAGGCAAGAATGCTTTTTTTTGTGATGTGTCACCAGCATCAATCAGAGCTGATAAAACATAGTTTAAAAACAAATTAGCATATGGAAAAGAATAATAAATCAGACTTTGTGTATACATTTTTTTTTTCTTCCCCCCGATTAATTATGTAGGATGGATAGGAATATTTGGAAATATTTATCATTTATGATGAGGATACTGTGCATACCCATATAGACAGTGTTGAACTCAAATGATTCCAGCTGATAACAAGATGATGATTTTTTTGTCTATCTATAACATCAGGAACTATGTTTCTGTTTGCTAGATAAGATTTTTGTAGCATGGAATGAAAAGTATATGTTATATGCCCTGGTATGTACATGAGGGCATGTGAAAGTACAAAGTCAACTGGAATAATGTTGGAGGACTGTACCGTATGCAGTTTCATCCATTTTGCCTTTGAGAGCAATCCTGGAGTGAACTATCTCAGAATGAGTTCCTTCGTAGAATACTAATAACTGAAGCAGCAGCTGTGTGGATCAAAAACTTGAATAGCTTAAAAGAACTGTCTCAGCACAGAAATGAGGCAAATCACACTACAGCCAATCTGATGGACTTGGCATTGCTATTTCTAGCAAGAAAGACTTGGGTTTTGATCTGTAAATCCCAGACAACAATACACCATGAGGTAAAACCATTGTAATAGTTAAAAAGCAGCACCATAGAGATAACTGAAGAGATCATTGTTTCTAACCTGACTTACCTTCAATGTGGCATTCATATACTCAGCGTATTTTTCTAAGCCCCTGCTGTCCATCTATTACATATGAAAAAAAGGAGAATAGCACACAGTGTATCTGTTCTTGAGGGAGGAATTATGGCTGTCCTCAGCTGTTCCAAGAGACAAGGCATGATAATTAGTTGATAAATTTTACTGCAATATATAAAACACAAACACATAAACTTACTGTTCTATGTTCTTTATTTCTCATAAAAATCTGTTTTAATATAAAAGTAGCAAAGATAATTCAGTATTTTTGAGCTGTGACCCTCAGGCAGCATATAAAAGCTGATCTTAAATAATTTGACCTAACTTTCTTCCATAAAACTTTAGTGTGAAATTGTCAGGCAAAAAAGGAATTGTGATTCCTTTATGAATTTTATGTAAATTACTATTTATGTATTGAAAAAACTCTGCCTTGTCCTGTAAATGTTTTATACTTTAGACTATTGTGCACTACTCACCTACCCTTAGCCTTCATTTAAGGGAAGTTCCCAGTTATGACATTTCTAGAAAATACAGAATAAATATGCAACTATTTGGCTCTTGAAAAAGGAGTCATCTTCCTTTCAGAAGAGACAGTATTTTTTCTAAATATGTATAATAACCCTTGTAAAAAGGTGTTTTCTTAATTCCTCCATGGCATTATCTAATTTTATTTATACTTTATTATATCTATACATTCCTTTATAGCATTCGTCACCATGGCTTTTCAGTGCTCCCATCTACACTATTTTCTGTAAATAACTGCTTGCTTTTAGCACATGTCAGTTGATAGCACAGCTTCACTGTAAGAGAGATGAAGATTTTTAAGACATGACAGAAAAAGCCCTGGTGAAATAAAAGGACTCATTTTAAAGAGCTGAGAATGTAAGTGATTAATAATATGAAGGATTTGTCTAGATATATTTTTTAATGGTACATAAAAGAATCAAAGCCTAACCTGCACTCTGTAGTGCAAAACATGTCCATCATATAACATTAATATCACCATCTGTGGGCCATCCTACTCTCTTATATTTTCTGCAGAGCAGCAGGAATGCTTTCTTCTTTCATCTGCTCTTGATAGTGACTGAAACGCTTGATATTCCTATTACCATTTACTTGGAAAGGACTGTCTTTTCCTGTAGATTTCCAAGGGTTCAAATCCTTGTATATCCACTGGATGTGCATGAGAGAACTTACAACTACTTTTAAAAGTATCCTTTTGTGTCTTATCTTTCTCAGCTTCTTTTCACTCGGTTGTCCCTTCTGATGCTGAGGTATGCATAGCTGCCATTCAGACACTTTTCAAACATACATGTTTGCATATATGTCCATTATCATAATCTGGTCTTGTCCTGCTGTATTTCTCTAAATGATCAAGGAAATCCTTAGTCCATTAAGGATTTTCAGGTTATCTGCAGAAGCACTGACGATAGATTATTCTTGTGTAACTTAAAAGTGTGGGAACAGCTAATTTTACTACTATTGAAAAAAAAAATAGATGGGAGATCTATCTTTTCACTAAACTGCAGGGAAGGGTCTTTGGATTATAATAATTTAATGACATAATGCTTGTAATTTGCCAAGAAGACTCAAAAAAAGGGAAAGTTGATGCACAACGTTGTTATGCTGTTCATGTTATATGCTTTTGTGAAAGAGGCAGACTATATGGATCATACAGGTTCATTTTAGTAGTTTTGCAAGAGCCAGCAAATTTGCTACTTTTGTGTCAGAATGTCAACAATGTCAGATTCTCTTGTTAAACACACATTTCTATTTCCTTTAAAAACACCCTATTATATAAATTTAAAATTTTTCATCTTTCTTATTATATTGGACTGCCTGTTAAGCACCCATGAGAGAAATCCTTTTTGATATTGGCAGTTGTAGATAAACCCCTGTCGCATTTCTTGCAATACTTCTTCAGACTATCTGCACCCAAGCATAGTTGATGTGACTCTGCCGGAACCACAAATGTCAGTCGTTCAGTAAAAGCATAATATTTTTAATTTTTATTATTATTATACATTTTCTTTTCCTTGGCATTTTGTGGACTTTTTTGGTGGTGGCGGGTTTTTTTAGTGCTATGCATAGGCCACACCCACATGAAATTCCTTCACTTTAAGCAGCTAGAACAGAGCTCTTGACAGATATGCCTATGCACCTGAGTAAAAGTTTCAACAAATTTTATTTTTATGTAATCCAGCTGTCCATTTTTTATTGCTTTATGTGTGGATAATGAATCAAACTTGGAGTCCCATATTGGCTGCCTCATCTCCCACATGGACACATCAATAGTTATAGAAGAAAGTGTCCCAGAGTGGGCAGGTGCAGTAGTTGGCCAACTAATTGTGTGGTGAGTCTGGTTCTGGTGAAACATTTTCTGATCCAGTTCTTACTTGCAGTGATAACTTTTGGTCCCCCTTGACTTCTGTGAATTTCTTCTAGACTACAAATAAGGTTTTTGGCAAACTGTCAGATGCAACATAGCTCAGGTTGATTGCACATGCAGATTACTAAAGGACAATAGTCTCTTAGTCTATACCTCCATTTGTTCCACCAGGCGTTGCATTTCTTTCAATGTTCATTGAAAGTATTATGATGAGATTTTATTCTTGGTAGTTGAATCACACATATTGGGTCTTCCCACATTTCTCAGAAGTTTGAGAAATCTGATCTTCATTTGAACTCTTGTATAGGTAGAATATAGAGTTTTCATATGATAATAAATCTTTATATTGCATGTAGAATTGTCATCCAGAGTAAAATTAAATTACAAGAATGACAAGGAAAGCTGATTTATGGACCACTTCTTATGCCTGAAAAACTGGTAGAGCTCATTGATGAAATACATAGGTACGAATATGTGGTGTTTTGGTTTTGGGTTTGTTGTTGGGTTTTTTTTGGTTTTTTGGGGTTTTTTTTACACTCTTTGAAGCCAAATGAATTGTGGTGTTCAGGTACAATCGTTAAAAGTGTTTGACCAGGCTTTTACGAATGTATCAGCAAAGACAGTATCAACAGGACTGAGCTGCTTTGCCCACTTAGGAGGGCAAAGCTGCTTTCAGTCTGGAGGCTACATATGCATGTTAGCTGAAGCCCAGGACAATTATAAAGCCTGTATAAGATCTCTGTCCTGGTACCATCTCACAAATTACTTGTCTGGAACATAGACAGAAGAGTTCAGCTCTGTCTCTTGAAACATATTATCAGTCTCTCTTGAGTACTTAACCCAAAATGGAAGGATTCATTCCTTTTGCATTAAGCATCTAAAATGCAATTTAGGTTTTCTATCAATAACAAAGGTAGCTTCTCTGGGGAGGGTTTTTCATTGTAAGACGTATATCTAAGGTATAAGGCATCTATCTGTTCTGACCATTGAGGAAATGTAGTTTAGTTGCTTAATAGTAGCTGCCTGAGATTTAAATGGCTAAAGGCAGATGAGTTATACTGATGATAACCAAATTGTTCAATGTATATATAGAAGGAGCAGGGCAAATCTACCGGTGTTGTGTTTTAAAATTCTTCCTTTTAAGCAGACAGAACCACAATGTGTAAAATGTCCCATGGATATTATTCAGTATATCATTAAAGCATTTTAGGGTTTATTAGTCTTATTGGTGACACAGTATATGACAATAAAAACGGGGAGTGGGGTGGTCATGATGCTGTTTTGGGCTATCAGTGTAAGTCCTTATTCAGAGTAATTTCTCTTCAATCCAACATGTAGACTGAAAGGGTTTACATCTACCACATTCAAAAGAAATATTAAAAGAAATTGTATGAAGAATTATACCATATAAATGCAGAAGAATTCCAGTTTGAATGTCACAAATAGACATCCCACTAGAGATTTCACTGAAGTTGTGAAATTTCATCTTTTTCATTATGTGATGCATTTTTCTGCCTACTCTTATGTAGCTTTAAACTAATGATATCCTTAACTGTTTTCCCCCATAATCACTCAGCAGGGTCAATATTTTTAAGTATTTATACTTCCTTATCTCTTTTCAAGGCCAAGTACCTTTCTGATAGAAGGAAATTCATAGATTATATTTCATTTCACTTTGCTGTCATATCTTCACAAAGGGGTCAAAGTTTTTGAAGTGATTATTAAAGACTGTGAGCATAACATCAAATCCAAAGAAAGCAGCATAATCTACTGATGATAGCTAACTTTTACATTGTAGAACTTTCATAAAAATTCTTGGGAATGAATTCATACTACCAATGACGTGCAGAAAAATATATTACTCTATTTGTCAAAGTAACCATCAATAATCCATTCACCCTCAGGAATGAAAAAACATCAGAATTTTTTAAAATTAAACTCAACGTGGCTTTATATGTGGATTTTCTTTACCCTATCTACATTGTACAAAAAAATATTAATCTCTTTCTTTTCTTCTATCAGAAAAATACAAGCTAAAAAGTACTATTATTTCCACAATGTCGACAGTACTAATTACCATTCCATTAGGAGGGCATACATGTTTGTTTATTATTATACTGTGTTTTGAAAAATCATATGTTATTTGTCAACAAGCAGCATAGAAATATCCTCATCTTTCCAAGTAAGCAACCCGATATAGTCTTCATTCTCATGCTTAAGCATTTCATTAGATAAATGTCAGTGGGCTAAATCATCTTCACTGAGAGGAAAAGACTACAGCTGGATTAGGGATTTGGCCCCCAAAACCTTGTGAATGTTATGAAAACCTCAGATAATATTTTCAGGAATCCATTCTATATGGCTGAAAACAAACAAACAACAAACAACTAGCAAATGAAGGTAGACAGAGTGAAACTATTTTTCACAGACTTCTCAGAATATCTTATAAAAAGCTTCCAAAATCTTTCAGCATGTATTCACTTTTAAAATGGCTGAAGTACAGAGTGGAGATTGCATTACAGTTGCTCTGATCATCACCTTTATAAACATTTCATTTTTATATTCCTAGAAGAAGAAGAAAATGAATAGAGCAAAGATTTATGTCATTGAATGTCATAGCTGATTACCTCTAGAAATGAGAAGAATGCAATTTTTATGACTTTATTTAAAGCTGAGCTATTTTTCATAAGCAAATATAGCTAGGCCAGACAGCTTTAATTTTTAAGAATGTATGATACACTCTGATATAAATTTGTAAATTATGATATGTTTTTAGAATCAATGTTTTCTTAAATAAAACATTCAGCACAATTCTAGTATGCATAATATTTCTGTTATAATTTGCAATGATATTAAGACAATAATTTTTCTTAGTAAGATGCAGACACTATGAACCATTTGAAAATAACCATTCACTGATAATTTACTTCCAGGGATGAGTTATGGTTACTGTATGGAGCCAAAATATATTTATTATGAAATTTCAATAAACTGGCTTCTTTTTCCAGCCAGCAGAATGAAGTTCCATGGAGAATTAGATGTGGAAAGAATCTGTAAAAAAATCTAATGAAATTCAAGGATCATTTCTGTTAAAATGATACATAATAGCTGTGTGCCTGGCATTCATTTTTATTTTTATTTTTGTAGGACAGATACAAATAATCATGTGTTATGCAAACTACCTGTGCATGGCTGACACAGGCAATGGTTCCAAAGACCTATCAATTCCCTGCTAGAATCTTACCTCTGTGTGCAGTCTATGTCCAACAAGACAGTCTCAAAAACTGGTATAAATGACTGATGAATTACGTCCTCTTGCACCCATTCCTGAACACACATATTTTTTGTAAGAGCTGAGCAGAGTAGTATGTGAGAAGGCAAATCCACACCTAAAAGTGTTCATGGGAGAGTAAAAAGGAGCCAAAGGTTTAGCCGGGTAGATGGTGCCAGTCATTTTGAGAAAGCTCTGCTCTGAAAACCATGTTCATACGTCTGTGTTCAGGTTCATAGCCTTAAAACTCATGTGTCCTGAAACAATGATGACCAAGAACAGGGACACAACATTTTTATTGTTGATTTAGTTATCAAAATATATCTATATTACAATCAAAATATTCATAGTGAAACAGTGAGGGCAGCAAATATGTTTTGGGAGTAAATATAGAGAAACATTATTATTTGCTTTTATTTGTTTAATAGAAATTCTGATAAAACAACTAGTGCTGATTCCTGTGTCTCATGCAGATGCCTCCATCTGCTAGTTTATCTTTTTTCTGAAACCTCATTAAGAGACTCTTTACTTCCTGTAGTCATTATATTTTCCTGCAGGAAGGCAGGAAATCTCCATATCACCTACCACTGAGCAAAAGAGAAATTTAGAGCAGAAAACAAAATTAATGTTATCACAAAGTTTAATCTGACAAAAGTCCACACCACAAATCTTTAAAACTGTACTGCAAGTCCCCATAACTTAAAGCCATAATGGAGTTTTGAGGTAAGCCATACTTAAATTTATCTTAATTATTCTAGCTAGCTTTTCAGCGGCCTGTGTGCTCTGGGTACTTTGTACACCTTTGCTCTCAACAGTGAATATGGGAGCTCATTCCCCATTGTCAGGCTCCAGTAGCTACCTCAGAGAAAGCAGTATCAAAGTATGTAATCTTGGAAGCTAGGAGCAGGCTGCACGCTGCTGTACCATAATCTTTTTTCTTCTCAGTGCACTTGGTTCACCCAGGTTAAAAAAGTTCATTCACCCCTAAAGACAGATCCTGACCTGATCACAGTTATGAGGCAGATCCATCTGCAGCTTTCCTTTAAAGTGAGTACACCTGAAAAACCTGAAAGAGTTTTTAGTCTCTGCAATAAGTTTATATCTGACCAAAAAGTGAGAAAATTATCTATTGGATAGAAAAGATAAAAATGGAAGTGCTTATAAACAGACTTCCCCTTGCGTGTATCTTCACAGAATGGCCTCCTTTGAATTTGTATCTTAACCATCTATTTTTAGCAGTTTGTTAGGTTACAGTCAACTTCACAGTGCTAACTGAAGTTCCTAGGAAGCCTTTTTTCTGCCACCTTTGAGACCTCAGTGTGTACACCACAGGAGCGCAAATCTCCTCCATGTTAGACTTGCTGCTTACAACCTTTTTCCTGCTCTCTTTCTCTCTGCACTGTCCTGTTTTAGGAAAGTTTCTCTCTTGTGGATGTTTATTGTTCTGAAGAAGAGAAAATCTTCTACTGTCTCCCATCGAAACTTTCCAAAAGGCTGGCAGGAAGTGCCACCAACTGAACAAGCATTCTCCTTTACTGCTGTCCAGCCCTGCCTTCTTTGTTTAGTAACATACAGCAAAGCAGTAAGCAAGCAAAGCAGACACCATTCCTTGCAGCCTGCTTTTCCTGAACTCAGCATCAGATTGTTCCTTCAGAGCACTTATCTTTGTCTTCTGCAGTGTAGCTAAAACATATCGCTTAAAATATTTAAACATGTAACAGAAAAAGGTTTTCTTGAGCAAATTGGTGGGTTCTCCCCATGTCTCCTACTAATAATAAGGATCCTGAAATAGTGATTTATTTTTTTTTTACAAGAACTCACATGACATGAACATTCAGCTAATCAAAACAGTCACTCCATAGAGAAATAAAATGTACTTCAATATTAAATTGCATACATTTGATATGAGATGACTTGTAGTCCGTTATACAAGCCCTCATTTCACAAATTCCAGTAGATAGAAATAATTTAAACATTCCTATTTCTCGCTCACACACTAGCTATTCCTAAAATGTAATTTATTCATGCAGAAGGATAGACATTGGGTTAGAATAATGGTTGCTTATTTTTAGACATCATCCTGCATTCTTGTTAGAGCCTGAAAGCTGCACTTACCTTAATTGGATGTGATTTTTCTGGTTACTGATATTCTGAGCAGGTTGGTAGCTTCAGGATTATCTGTCATGCCATACTATTGACATTTTGTAAGAAAAACAGAACTGATATTATTGGTAGGGGTTGAGGTAATACTGAGCAAAAATATTCAAAATGAGCTACTAACACCAAAAAACACAGGTGGCAGGGGAAATTTTATGCCTTGAGAATAAGGTCAGTTGAAAAATGTTTCTCTTGAGGAATCTTCTCTTCACTAATTTTTATATTCTCGGACTATAATGAGCACAAAATTCCTATCAACCCAAACCCAACTGCTAAGGAATATATATTCCATATTACAAGTTTATAAGGTGAAAAAACTTAACCTGGAGATTAAATCTCTGGAAAAAATAAGTCTATTAATTCTCTAACTGGAAAACTGCAGTTTTATTGGGTACTTGTACTTTCTGGAAGTTCTTTAATAAATGTGGAGGTATGTGGCAGTCAAGTGAAGTCCCTGGGGATTGGAAAATGGGAAACATTACATCCAGTTTTAAAAAGGGTAGAAAGGAGAACCCTGGGAACTACCAATCTGCCAGCTTCACTTCTGTGCATGGGAAGATCATGGAACAGATCCTCCTAGAAGCTATGGTAAGGCATATGGAGGACAGGGTGGTGATTTGGGACAGCCAGCATGGCTTCACCAAGGGCAAGTCCTCCCTGACCAACCTAGTGGTCTTTTATGATGGAGTGACTACATCAGTGGAGAAGGGAAAAGCCACAGATGTCATCTATTTGGACTTTTGTAAGGCCTTTGACAGGGTCCCTCACAACATCCTTCTCTCTAAATTGGAGACGTATGGATTTGATGGGTGGACAGTTTGGTGGATAAGGAATTGGCTGGATGATTGCATCCAGAGGGTAGTGATCAATGTCTCAATGCCCAGATGGAGATCAGTGACAAATGGTGTCCCTCAGGGGTCCGTTTTGGGATGAGTACTGTTTAACATCTTCATCAATCACATAGAGGAATCGAGTGTACCCTCAGCAAGTTTGCAGGTGACACCAATCTGAGTTAAGTTGACACATCTGTGGGACAGGATGCCATCTAGAAGGACCTGGGCAAGTTTGAGAAGTGGGCCCGTATGAACTTCATGAGGTTCAACAAGGCCAAGTGCAAGTTCCTGCATATGGGTCGGGGCAAACCCTGGTATCAATACAAGCTGGGAGATGAATGGACTGGGAGCAGCCCTGCAGAGAATGACTTGGAGGTACTGGTGGACGAAAAGCTTGACATAAGCCGACAGTGTGCATTCCCAGCCCAGGCGGCCAACTGTATCCTGGGCTGCATCAAGAGAAGAGTGGCAAGCAGGTTGAGGGAAGTGATTCTACCCCTCTACTCTGCTTTCATGAGACTCCACCAGCAGTACTGTGTCCAGCTCTGGAGCCCTCAATACAACAAAGACATGTACATGCTGGAGTGGGTCCAGAGGATGGGCACAAAAATTATCAGAATGCTGGAGTACCTCTCCTATGAAGAGGGGTTGAGAGAGTTGGGCTTGTTCAGCTTGGAGAAGAGAAGGCTCTGGGGAGACCTTATTGTGGTCTTTCAGTACTTAAAAGGAGCCTGTAGGAATGATGGGGGCAAACTTTTTAATAGGGCCTGTAGAGACAGGACAAGAGGTAATGGTTTTAAGCTAGAAGAGGGGACATTTAGACTAGATATTAGGAAGAAGTTTTTTACAATGAGGGTGGTGAAACACTGGAACAGGTTGCCCAGAGAGGTGGTAGAAGCCTCATCCTTGGAAACATTCAAGGTCAGGCTGGACGGGACGGGGAACAACCTGATCCAGTTTAAAATGTCCCTGCTCACTGCAGGGGAGTTGGACTAGAACTTTAAAGGTCCCTTCCAACCCTAACCATTCTATGATTCTATGAATTACCATCACTCCGAATGTCCTCCTCTTCCTTCTTCTTCCTCCAGTTTTAAAGGCTGAGCATGACGTCATATGGTATGAAACATCCCTTTGGTCAGTTGGGGTCAGCTATCCCAGCTGTGTCCTCTTCCAACTTCTTGTGCACTCCCAGCCTACTCACTGGTGGGGTGGTGTGAGAATCAAAAAAGGCCTTGACACTGTGTAAGAACTGCTCAGCAATAACAAAAACATTCCTCTGTTATCAACACTGTTTTCAGCACAAATCCAAAACATAGGCCCATACTTGATTCTGTGAAGAAACTTAGCACTATCCCAGCAAAAACCAGCACAGAAGTGTTTTGGTTTTTGTTATAATATCAACCATGTAATCCTGATCTTTGCAAAATAGATATAAAGATCTCTCTGAGCTTACAGCTCTGTCAGAATGCAAATATTTTTTCCATGTAACTGTAATATTACTTGACAATTTTCTTACCTTAATAACCATATAACTTTTTAAACCCTGACTAACCTATCTTCTTAACACTGCAAAGATTAAGTTCTGACCTCATATGAAGGAAACTGAGCTGCTAAATCTGGCAGTTTTTCTGTGTTATACAATATTTGATATGTATATTTATATGTAAAGATATCATTGCTGTAATTTAAATTGCTAGTTATGAATAAAAGTATTTCAGTGATTTTTCTGCAACTAATTAATTTTTTTTTTTTTTAATTTTGGTATTAGGTTCTGCATTCTGTTTCAAAAAGTGGCCATAAGTAGATGCTTCATACAGAAGAGTAGTAGAATAGGTGTTTCTGATACTTCCCTTTATGAGCCTTGAAGTTTTCTAACTATATCCAACACATTGGATTTCCTGAGCCTGCTATATTTTCTCTACTTGCTCACTCCATTTTCCTTCTTGTCATGTAATAAGTAGGAGTCATCTTTTCAGTTTAGATTCCAAGTGGTAACATCTTTCCAATTTGCAAGCTTTTCCTCTGATTTTCTTGAATGTCTCCCTGTATGCTTCCAAAGTATCCCACACGTCTCATCTCTTGCAGTCCAGTAAATCATGTTTGTTTCATCCTAACCTGATCAAAATCTGGCTTCAGTGATCAGTTGGGGAGTGTGCAAAATAGCTTGTTAAAGGGTTCCCTGTCTCATAAAACACTGATGGCACAATCCCACAGTGCAAGTGCTACCATTCCAATGTTAAAAATTACATAAAGTAACAAATAATAACATTAGTCCCCCTCAAAATCTGCCATTTTGGGAAATAACTGATATGTTTCCATAAGCGCAAAGGGGAGCTACTCAGGACTTGTGTGGGACACGGGGAAGAAGATCACCAGTTGTCCTGGTCTCTTTTTCTAATTTTCTTTTGTATGCCACACTTTACTGCTAAATGGATGTATCCTCTTCTCTCTCTTCTATGCTCCTGGGAAACCAATTCTTGTTCTCCAGATTGCAGCCTTCTTAATATCCAGATTACTGCTCAAGCTCTTCTTGTATGCTTTTCTTGTTGCCTCATAAACCCCTACACAGCAGTCAGTTTTTCATAAAACTAGCTGCATGCTTCCCAATGTGGATTAAATAATCAAAGCTGCTTTTATGCCTGGCAGGTCATGTTGATTATCATAATACAAAAACAAAACAAAAAAATTGACTCTTTTTTCTCAAATGCCATACTCTTCATGAAATTTGTTACAGCTTTAAAAGCTATCCTGTAATAGAACATTACATGTATCTGTGATGTCACATGCTCTGTGTAAAGGAGATGAAACAAAATGGTGTTTGGAGTTTTTATTTACATATATTAATCCAGTTTTCTCTATTCTTTTTCACTAAGTACTTGATTTATATTTAGCCATTCGTAGCCTGCTAAAGTGAGATGTAATATTTCTGATACAACAGTGTGCATAATGGATTATTTGGCAATATGTTTACTGTAATCTGTGAGAAAAAGCTATTTATTCATACAGTCACTTGTAAGAAAGTCTACCATTTCTGAAATAACAGCTAACAATAAATACTTGCTTATGCACATGTCCCTAAAATTAAAAATAATGCATCCTTGTAATTTCAAGAAGGCCAAGGTACATCAGAAATACCAGAATTTAGCAAAAGAAGTCCTTGTTTGAAATGGAAAGATCCTTGCAGGTTACCACTTAAATGTTAAACTGTTAGTCACTAAGATTCCCTCCACATCCAATAAGGCATGAAGATTGTCTTTAGCTCTCCTTTTGTTGCTAATGTATTTACAGAAACAATTTTTATTGCCTTTTATGGCAGACGCCAGTTTAAGTTCTAGTTGGGCCTTAGCCCTTCTAATTTCCTCCTGCAAAACCTCACAACATCCCTGTAGTTCTCTTGAGTTTTTTGCTCCTTCTTAAAAAGGTCATAAACTCTCTTTCTTTCCTGAGTTCTGGCCAAAGCTCTCTGTTCAGCCAGGTCAGTTGTCTTCTCTGATGGCTCGTGTTTCGGCACATGGGGATGGCTTGCTCCTGCACCTTTAAGATTTCCTTCTTGAAGAATGCCCAGCCTTCAGAGATGACTTTGTCCTTTAGGACTGCATGCCAAGGGATTGTGTCAACTAGGCTCCTAAACAGGCCAGTCTGACTTCCAGAAGGCAGCAGTTCAGGTGACCCCCTCCTAAGTTCTCTGAGAATCTGAAACTCTATCATTCCATGATCACTATCCCCAAAGAGCCTCCAGCTATCACACCACCACCAAGTCCTCTGTTCACAAACAACAGGTCCACTTGGGCACCTCCCCTAGCTGACTCCATCACTAGCTGTGTCAGGGAATTATCTTATCTTCCACACACTCCAGAAACTTCTGAAACTGTCTCGTCTCTGCTGTATTTTGTTTCCAGCAGACATCTGGTAGTCTTCAAGACAACAAGGACTATTGATTGTGAGACTTCTCACACCACTTGGAGCAACTCCAGAGGAGGCTATAAAGATGATCAGAGGGCTGGAGCACCTCTCCTGTGAAGAAAGGCTGAGAGAATTGGGCTTGTTCAGCCTGTAGAAGAGAAGGTTCCAGGGAGACCTTATTGAAGACTTCCAGTATCTGAAGAGGGCCTACAAGGAAGCTGTGGGGGGGAACTTTTTACAAGGGTCTGCAGTGACTGGACAAGGGATAATGGGTTTAAATTGAAAGCGTGGAGATTTAGGCTGGATATCAGGAAGAAGTTCTTCATGGAGAGGGTAGTGAGGCATTGGAACAGGCTGCCCAGAGAAGCTGTGGATGCCCCATCCCTGGCTGTCTTCAAGGCCAGGCTGGATGTGGCTTTGAGCAACCTGGTCTAGTGGAAGGTGTCCCTGTCCATGGCAGGGAGGTTGGAACTAGATGATCTTTAAGGCCCCTTCCAACTCAAATAATTCTATGATTCCTCAAGCTGTGTATAGAATATTTCATCTGCCTCCTCATATTGGTTGAGCAGTGTATAACAGACTCTCACCATGATATCTGCCTTGTTGGGCTTCCCTCAATTGTCACCAACAAACACTCAACACTACCATCATTGTCATTAACCTCCAGATAACTGAAGCACTCATTGATATACAGGGCTACCCCACCACCTCTCATTCCCAGCCTATCCCTTCTGAAGAGTTTTTAGCCATCCATTGTGGCATTCCAGTTATGTGAGTTGTCTCACCATGTTTCTGTGATGGCAACTATATCAGTTTTCCAGATGGACAATGACTTCCAACTCCTCCTGCTTGTTGCCCATGCTGTGTGCATTGGTGTAGATGCACTTCATTGGGCTACTGGTGAGAGAAGCCCGAGTTTCTATGAGACTATTCTCAGGCACTTCCCTGGTTCCTGGCACATCAGTATCCCTGGTGTTTTTTCCCCACAAGAAGCTGGGAGAAGACACAGTCAGGACAACAAAGACAAACTAACCAAAGGGATATTTCATGCTATAAGATATCATGCTCACTATATAAGTTGGGAGAAGTTGACTAGGAGGTGTCTCTCTCTCTCACTGCCTGGGGACTGGCTGGGCATCAGTCAGAGGATGGTAAGTGGTTATCTCACTTGTTTTTTTCCCCATTGCTGTTTTCCTTTTCATAACATGTTATTATAATTTGTAGTAGTAGTAGTATTTTCATTA
>NW_010228753.1:0-5644 GCF_000690775.1 Eurypyga helias
ACACCGACCCCTGAAGAATGCTGCTCATTACTGGCCTCCATTCACACACTGAACCATTGACAACCACTCTCTGACCTTGAACATCCAGCCAATTCTTTATCCATCGAGTGGCCCATCCGTCAAATCTATGTGTCTCCAATTTAGAGACAAGGATGTTGTGTGGGAGGGTATCAAAGGCTTTGCACAAGTCCAGGTAAATTATATCAGTTGCCCGTCCTCCATCCACCAAGGTCATGACCCCATTGTAGAAGGCCACTATATTAGCCAGGCACAACTTGTCCATTCCTGTAGTCCCACCCTTCTGGGCTGCTTTGTTGACTTTGACTTTGAAGATTTCAACAGCTACAGATATGCTTATGTATCCATTACAGAAGGGTGCTATTGCAGCTGTCCCTTTATCTAAGTATCTGTGTGGGGATCTGCCTTATTTTATCACTGGTGATCCATAATGCTGGCTGAAACCCAACTGTCACATGAGATGTTGACTTGGCACGTCTAATCAGCACTTATTTTTCCTGTCGAAACTCTTGTGACCATCCTTGATGGACTTTGTTCCTCAGACCTTCTCTCACATTCTTTCCTCACGCAGATTTGTAAAACCCCTGGATGCCACAAAGTAATTTTTTGTCATAGCAAATCAGCATATCAGAAGACAGAGAAGCTCGTAGTTTCACCCACTCAGAGGGATGCGTGACTCAGGTAGTGATAATTGATGAATCATCTAAAAGTCACCTGGAGTGCTTCTTGCATGAGCACTCAGAGGCGAAACCTTTTGGTAATTAATAGGTGGTTCTTCACTTTCTGTGTCAATACTGATAATGATGTGATGTGCTGTACAAGTAAGGGGGAGGTTGGCTGCTCGGTTTTCAGGTTTGTTACTCAACTGAGAAGATAGTCATTACAGAACCAGAAGTTGTCAAATTATTACTTCTCTGAAGAACAACATTTTCAATGTGACCTTTTAGCTCAGATTTATTAATAATTATTGTCTCCATATTACTTGAAAATTCACCTGGTATGGGACAATGTAGATTGTTGACTAGATTAGAAATGTCACCTAATATGATATATGAAATATGCCCTTGACCTGGTTTAACCCAGCCAGCAACTAAGCACCACACTGCTGCTCTCTCACTCGCCCCACAGTGGGATGGGGGAGAGAATCAGAAGAGTAGAAGTGAGAAAACTCATGGGTTGAGATAAAGACAGTTTAACAGGTAAAGCAAAAGCCATGCGGACAAGCAAAGCAAAACAAGGAATTCATTCACTACTTCCCAACGGCAGGCAGGTGTTCAGCCATCTCCAGCAAAGCAGGGCTCCATGATGTGTAATGGTTACTTGGGAAGACAAACCCAATGAGACTGAACATCTCCCTTTTCCTTCTTCTTCTCCCTGTCCCCCACCTCTGTATGCTCAGCCTGACATCATGTGGTGTGGAATATCCCTTTGGTCAGTTGGGATCATCTGTCTCAGCCATGTCCCCTCCCAGCTTCTTGTGCAACCCCAGCCTCCTCACAGGTGGAAAGGTGTGAGAAGCAGAAAAACTAAAACATCCCTGTGTTACCAACACTGTTTTCAACATAAATCCAAAATGCAGCCCCATACTAGCTACTTCAAAGACAATTAACTCTACCTCTGTCAAAACCAGCACAGCTCTTAACACTAAGCTAAAATAATAGAAATTTATGGGTATTGAGTATTGAAAAAATGGAGTATTATACCAGACACAGGTAGGAAAAATAAATGAATCTGAAATCCAGTTCTAAAAATAACTGAAAACTAAGACTGGCTTTCTGCAATGGATTGATCACTTTCTCCATCACTCAAAAGCATGACAAGTATCTCATGAGCCAAAATGACTTGTCCCTTTCTTAGGAACACCAACCATTTAATTCATAACAGACCATTTTTTTTTTTTTTTTTTTACTGGGACCAGAAAAAATTACAAAACTTTAAAAAAATAATCCTATCTGGAAGCATAGTTGTATAGCCCTTCTATTAAACTGTTCTTGCAAACATGCAAAGTAAATATCTTGCTTTCCTTCTGTGTTCCTTCAATATGAAACTGTCAGGTTCCTTAATCCCACATGTTTAGCACAGTCTTTTCCTTGCCACTTACACAATCACCTTTTGAAAATGGCTTACCAGCCATTTTTTACATTATCTGCAAGAGAACGCCTATTTGTCATTTCCTAAAGTGACTGGAATATCTATCTTCAAATAGCGTGTTCTGCTTCATCTTTCCTGGATTGCCCTCCAGTTCATCTCCACCTAAATAACTCATTGCTGATGATCCCTTACCTTGCTTGCACCTCATTACAATGTATGTCATTCATTTCAGATCTAAATTTATCCCTCCTGCCCACAGACATAGTATTATCTGACTGCAAATTACTGAAATCAGAAATGCTGAGTCCTAAGTCTGAGGTTATGGAAAATTTTGTACATGTTAAGAATAATCCCATATAATTAAAAGTTTTTTCTGCTATTTTCATCATGTTCCTCATTTAAAGTATCAGTTACACACTTCACAGGTCAGTGTCAAAAAATATTAGATTTTGTCAGTTTCAGAAAGCAGGGCCACAAATTGTCCCACTAAGTAAATCATTCTGGATGGCTCACAGTAATGAGACACAGAGTTTGTTTCTGATTCATTCACCTCACATACACTCTGGTTGCCAGTTCCTGAAATTCATTACAATCTAACAATACTCTCTGTACATCCAAAGGTAAATGATTTGGTCATCTTACTCTGCACCAATTAATTCTTACAGGCTTTATCAGTGTGACCAAGGCTTGAATGATCATGTAAATAAAAACTTAGATCGCTCCTATAAGCATTAGAGGTATTTTGACAGAGGAGAAGCTTTTAGAAGCTCTGTAGGGTAGAATGGGATTGCACAGACCCTGAAGGGTATTGTAGTAGATGGTCCATTAATCCTTCTCTTTATGGTCCATTACTCCATTCTCTTGTGACCCAGTGCTGATAGAGAAACTATTGTCACCTTAGTCGCCTTTTCCCACTCTTTCTTCCTCTCTGTCTTTCTCTGTTGGTAAATCCATCTCTGGGCTGAAGACTCCTACAGTCGCACTAACTCCCAGTACTTGCCTGCGATGAGCCTTGGGACCATGCCTTAACAAGCGTAAGAAGGCAGGCCTGTAATTTTTCTACTTGCATAAAAGAATTTGAACAGACAAAACTGCACATGCCAGGAAACGAAACTTTGCAAGTGCAAGTATGGTTTCATTAAAGCTGTAAAGGGGCCTGAAGGAGAAAAATAACATATTATTAGCAGCTTGAATCCAGAGCTGTCCATAGGTCTGTATGACAAGCCAGCAGCCCTTTTGGTGTGAAAAGGAAGCTGGCCAGTGGCCCTTACCCAACTCAGCTGCAGCCTTCCAAAACACACCCTTTCTCATGCCTCCCATCCTTGTGACACACCTAGCATTAAAAAAGCTTCCAGTAATACTGTGCCTCTGGCCTATGTAAAATGAAAGAAATTCAAGTCTAAACTTGCCTGCTCTTGCTTTCAGAGGTAATAAACGCACCCCACTGTGCTAATAGGAACTCTGCTCTACAACCACAAGGAGAAAGTCTACCACTTCTGAGCAACAAGTATTTTTCTCATTTAGCTGCCTAATTATTCTTTTTTTCTGATGATTACCAGGCACAGAATCCACCAGCTACTTTCATGGCATACCATGATGACAAGCTTTTGTCCTTACCACAGATATTCAAAAGGCTGTAAGAACATCTTGGACCCTGTTGCAAAGTTAAAGACACAAGCTGGAGCCAGAATACTCTGTACTGACACTGCTGGAAAGCTATGGGATGTTAACCAAGTTGCCTTACTGTCAAAAGAGACAGATAATGACAATCTTCTCAACCCTTTCAATATTTTCTGATTCAAGTGAATAGCACAGACCAGACCTAGCAGTTAAAAAAGAACAAAATTTGCAACTGTAATTGCAAAGAAAGTTGGAACTGTAATGCTCACCAACTACTTTCATCAAAGAACAACTCCAGCTTGTCATCTTCTCCCAACTCATCTATTCCATCTTTCTCTTTAAGTTCTTTCAATTGAAGAATATTACTGAAGAGAATGATACTTAGGATTGCCTAACTTTATTTTCTTACTGATGATCTGGATTGTAAGAAGATGGGAAGGAGAGCAAAAGGAAGAAGTCTTTAGAAAAGGGTGCATGGAAAAGATTTATTCAAAGCACACAATTCAGTTTTCTTGTGTATGTGTGCTTTATTGCAGACTAGAAAAAGAACTCGAAAGAGCAAAATACAACTTGTGAGGAATATTGTCCATGTGTACTTGTATAAACTAGTCCACTTAATACATTCATGGGTAATAATGTGTCCTTTATACACATTACATCAAGGACAGTCTCCTGAGAGGAGATTTCTGAAGAAGTAGACGCCCACGAAAGTTCACAGTTTGGCTGGATCACAAATGTGTCACTAATTGATGCAGGATTGAAAAGGGGGCTACCATGTGGCATTTCCAGCACCAAAAGCTGAGCGTAAGGACTATAAGGATCAGGGTAACACAGTGTCTTGGTCAGCCACTGAGGGGAAACTTAATGATGGTTAAATAATAGTTTAATGATAGAAATGTAGGAGTAGAGGACTGGTTCTGTGCCCACTAGACAATATGGACAAGACCAATTTGTTCCCAGCTGGAAAGAAGGGAGCTGAGAAGAGGTGAGCCATGCTGTGCCACTTGCTCTGGCTAGTGGACAACACCTAGTCCTGTGTAGTTTACTAACACAGATATAGCCAAAGATTTCAGACCAGTTGCCCCATGGAATCATGGGTCCCTCCTCCCTCACTGTTGCCTTCTCTTCTACTTCACTGTACCTCGCTCATTGTAGTTTATTCTTAGATAGTACAGAGTGTTTCTAGAGGCAGGACCATGTCTTGTGTTGTTACACAGAATCACAGAATCACTAAGGAGGGAAAAGACCAGTAAGATCCTCTAGTCCAACCATCAACCCAACACTACCATACCCACTAGACCTGAACACTTGAGGAGGCAGAAGGTGCACAATTCCATGGGACCTGATGGAATACATCCACGGGTCCTGAACGAACTGGAGGATGGGGTTGCGAAAACACTATGCAACATATCTGAGAAGTCATGGCAGTCTGGCGAAGTTCCCGCTGACTGGAAAAGGGGAAACATAAACCCCATCTTTAAAAAGGGGAAAAAAGAGGACCCGGGAAACTACAGACCAGTCAGTATCACCTCTGTGCCTGGCAAGATCATGGAGCAAATCCTCCTGGAAATCATGCTGAGGGACATGGAGAATGAGGAAGTGATTGGTGACAGCCAACTTGGCTTCACCAAGGGCAGATTGTGCCTGATGAACATGGTGGCCTTCTACGATGCAGTCATGACCTTGGTGGATAGAGGACAGGCAACAGATGTCACCTACTTGGACTTGTGCAAAGCCTTTGATACTGTCCCATATGACATCCTTGTCTCTAAACTGGAGAGACATGGATTTGATGGATGGACCGCTTGGTGGATAAAGAACTGGCTGGATGGCCGCACTCAGAGAGTGGTTGTCAATGGCTCAGTGTCTAAGTGGAGACCACTAATGAACGGTGTTCCTCAGGGGCCGGTGTTGG
>NW_010228754.1:0-7208 GCF_000690775.1 Eurypyga helias
CATCCCGTGTCCCCACGTACCCGTGTCCCCACGCGCGGTGCTGCGGTGCCAGCCCCGCCGGCGCGTGGGGGCAGCCCCTCACCCAGGCATTAGGGATGGAAACGTGTTTGGGGTGAAAAGTGGGGTTTTAGGGTCCGTTCCTGCAGGGAGGCATGTTCATTCCCTGTGCTGCTCGGCTGGGAAGAGGGATTTTGCTTTTCACGGTGCTCCAGCACAGCCGGGTTAGGGATGGGGAAGGTCCCTGGAGTGCAGTGTGGAGCCTGTGCGGTCCTGGCTGTTCCCAGCCCCGTTGCAGGATCCGGACATCCTGGAGGGATAACGGGCGAGGGACACCCATCCCGTTCGCGGGATGTGCCCCTCAGCAGGTTGCACGGAGGGATTTCCACCAACGCTACCTTGGCACCCGGCTCTGCATCCCCAGGACATCCTGGCTCCACAGGTTTTGGGAGCATCCCACTGGGGCAATATGCACCCTGGGTCTTCCCACCAGGATAAAACTTCCCAAGGAAGGTTGGTCCTGGGATGGCAGCTGGTCACTGAAATGCATGTCCAGAGGCGAGCTCTTGGCATCCGCTTCCCGCATCCTCCAGCCTCGCTCCTTAATTTCCTCCCTTTCCAAAAAACGCCCAAATATTTGCATTTTCTGGGAAGCTGAAGACTCCGGTCAGGACTATTGGGAACATTGCAGAAATATTTGAAGGCGGTGGAGGACCTTCCTGAACCACCAACCCTGGAAAACACAGCCATCCTCCCTCCCCAGATAGAAATCACCGCTGCTGGAAGAGATTATCCTCGCATAAAATCCCCACTTAAAATTAAAAGCCTGGCTGACGGGGCATCTCGCTGGAAAGGCTCCGGCCGTGGCCGAGCCGGCTGGGCAGCGTGGGGCGCAAGTGGTGGAGTGCCCGTATCACTAATTAAGCAAGAAGAGTAATGAATGGGTTTTGTGGAGGGCAGCCACAGAGGGGTGCTGGGGTCCTGGGGACCCTCCTGATTGTCTGCTGCTCCTCGTATCCAGCCACCGGAGTCTGGTTCTGCCGTCGGTTCTCCGGTTGCAGCACGTTGGAAGTGCTCGGCACTGGGAGCCGGAGCCCGTGCTGGCCCTTCGTGGTGCTGGAGGTGACCAAAGCATTTCCCAAGCTCTTCCGTCACCCAGTTGACGTCTCTTTTGACTGTTTTCTCAGCTGGAGGCTTCAAAGGGATCCAAGTTTTATGGTGTTGACTTCCCTGGAGGTCATTGGTGGGGTTTGGCTCTTCTGTAGCCTTGCTTTTCGCTACCTGTTCTCCCCAAAATCAGTTTTCCCGCTATCCTTTTCCTTTTTTTTCCCCAGAAGGTTTATCTGTGTATTGGAAAACTCCTTATTCCTTAAACTGGATTTTAAAACCACTTGTCCAAGTAATTAAACTGCGTAAATTGTTTATGGCACTGGAGAAATGCAATGGCCCAACTCTTTGGCTGTCGGTCCCCGGATGGTGAGCTGTGATGTGTTCAACGGAGCAAGCTCTCATTTTTGGCATGGGAATGAAACCTTTCCAGCTGCCAGTGACCAGCCTGGCTCTCTCCTTCTGGCATCGGATGTCTCACTTGAGTCCTTGGGACCCACCACAAGTCAGTTGGGTGGTTGTCTTTGTTCCTTCCCTTTGCTGGCGTTGAAGGTGGAGGAGCGATCGGATCGTGCAGTCTCATCCTGTCCCAGCTCTCATGGTGGTGTTGAACTCACTGTTTTCACTGGAGGCTCTGGAAAGGCCAGGAGGAACCGCGGGTGAAGTCCTTGCACAGGCAGCTCATGGGTGCATCACTGCAGATCCCAACCCCTGCTTTGATGCCACCTTGCTGCCCTTGGGAGGAGCTGGGATCTCGTGGGGTGGGCTGTTCAGATACACTCAAAATGTGTGTCCTTCAATTTATTTTAATTTTTCTGCCATAACGGGACTGCAGCTCACGTGGCAAAAGCCTTGGTGCAGTCAGACGGCAGCTGCCATCCTCCCGTGTCTCCTTATGGGGTGGACGCTGAGCATCGTATCACCCCTCCCTGGCCTGGCCCAGGTGGTTTCTCCTCTGGAAGAACCGCGGGTGCTGGAAAAGCTGCTCCGGAACGCGTGGGGTGGACACTGAGCATCGTATCACCCCGTCCTGGACCGGCCCAGGTGGTTTCTCCTCTGGAGTGTGCTGGAAAAGCTGCTCCGGAACGCTCACGTTGGGCTACCCCATGCGCCAAGAGTGCTGACGGTGGGTAGACCAAGCGTGATGTCGATCTGAAGACATCATGCTTCCGACCTTGGGAGAGCAGACCCGGAGGCAGCAAAGCTCCAGGGTGGAGTGGCCAGGGCAGCTCTCCACCGGGAAGAGCCTCCTGGTGCTGTTGTTGGCTTCCAGCGTGGCTCGCAGAGCCCGTGGCCATCTCCCCAGTGACCGGTTTGGGGTGTCCCATGTGCCATGGGATGGGGGGTAAGGGACATCAGGGCAGGGTGTGGGGAAAGGTGCCCCACATAGCTCCCCGAGGCCCCCATGCTGGTGTCCCTTGGGATTCAGGGCTGTCCCTGGTGCACCTTGGTCCTTCGTCTCCATCCGAGCTGGCGGCATCGGCATCTCCTCCTAGAAAGGTACATCTTGAGCCACCGCAGCTGGGAGCAAACCCTGGCAGATGCTGTGAGGTTTCGGGATCTTTGATGTCGGAAGCCAACATTGCTTTGGGGAAAAAGTAGTTGGTTTTAAGGCCTGAGGGATGGGAAATCCAAGACTTTTGCCATTTTTGGGGGTTATTTCTCATCTGGTGGGAGCAGGAAGGTGAGAAGAGCGGCAGCACCTTCAGGGTGATGCTCACACCGCCCTAGTGCAGGTGCTTCATCCCTGGAGCGGGTCCGTTGCATCACCGGGCGGGAGAGGAGCGCTTTCTTCCTAAAGGCATGGATCCAGCAGCAGATGCAGCCAAATAGCCTGGATTAAACGACGGGAAGTTAAATGACATTTTTAAAGTCTCCTCTCACCCCCCATTCAAAGGGAGTGCTTAGGACCGAGCGAGAAGACAACAAGTTACCTCGTTAGTGCTGAGCATCCTCTTATCCCATACGTGGAAATGGATCCGTGTGCATACGAGACGCAGAACCTGGCCCTGCACAGCCGGCCAGCCCCGCCGGCTCGGCCTTCTGCCTTCCTCTCCTTCCCGCTGCCGGCGGGCACAAAGCCGGGCTTGCTCCCTGCTCCTGCCCCTGCTGCGAAGGCCACGGGTGCCCGGTGGAGCGGGGACCACAGCCACACTGGCTCTCCCCAGGAGCTCTCGCCCATCCCCAGCGGGATGTTAAGCACCACCAGCATTATCCAACCGGCTTTGCTTTGGGATTTTGCCGGAGAAAAACTTTACTGAGCACGGGCAAGGCTGTGATTTGCTCCTGGCTGCTGTTGGCGAGCGATGTTTAAAGAGAGACGTGCCCTCTGGAATGCTTGCCCACACTCCCATGTCCTGCACGCCTCTGGGGCCAGAGCGAAGCTTTCCTAGGCTGGGATTTACATTTTAATTAAGCTCACAGATTTTTTTTTTTCCCCCAGGCTTCTTGTAGTCAGGTCTCCCCGCTTGCTGGCTTCCCCCGGAGCCCCTGCGTCTGCAGGGCTTGGTTGCGAGCAGTTTTCCGGAGGTATGCTCCGTCCCAGCTCTCCATTTATAGAAAGGAATTAAGGAGAAATGAGGGAGCATTACTAAGAGGATTTGCACTGTGACTTACTCAGTTTCTCCAAATAATTTGCAATAGCTCTGGATTCTTTAATCAGCACTCATTTCCTTTTGGAAATGAAAGGAGAAGCAGGAAGGCGCAGTGCAGCTCCTGGGCAGAGCGTGACTCTACCCAGAAAGGGAGATTTGTAATTCAGAGGAGGCTGAGAGCGTAATTTGGGGAGACTTGGCAAGGGGATGAGGGTGTGCACATGTGCATGTGAAAGAGAGGAGTGTTTCTCAGTACTCAGCCTCTGTCAGACTGTCCTGGGTCCCGCCATGGAGTTTTGGGCTCCTCTGTCCCTGTCTAGAGCCTGTGCTCGCACGCCTGGAGAGGTGGTTTAGCTGACATGAGCCATGGTCAGGGGGCTCACACGGGTATGGAGCCGTCGGTGGCTTCGCTCTGGCATGGCATCTCCTTGGAAGAGGAGCTGGGCTGGGTCAGAGGTGGTGGGGGTCCAATGGGACATGGTCCATCTCGCCCCGAGGGCCGGGAGCGCTCATTGCCAGCAGGATTCCTGCAGTCCCGTAGGAAAGGTTGTCACTAAATTCACCCGGGGCAGGGCTGTGGCATCGTATCAAGCCAAGAGCAAAAAACCTTGCACAGGTTTCTGGGGACCCCCCACGGGTACTGCAAAGGCAGGAGATGCCACTCAGGCAGGTTGGGCAGTCCCAGGTCTGTATTACCTGACTCTGCAGCTCCCCGAAATGTCCTGAGCCGCTCGGCACTCGGGGAGGGGAGACCCTTGCCCTGCTCGAGACGCGATTGCATCGCTGACAACGCGTGCGGTGTCACCAGTGCTTGCAGCAATCGCGGTGCTGCTCGCCCAGCCTTGTAATGGCCCACCCCTGCCGTGGGTGCTGCTCCGTTGAGGTCTGCCCCACACCCCAGTGGCTCTGCCAGGGGGGAGGCCAGCGTGGCGGTGTCACCCCCTCGTAGCTCTCAGTGTGCGAACTGGACCCGCCGGCCTCTCCTCTCGCTTCCCTCCCGGCCCCGCTGCCTCGCGGTGTTGCACAAGAGGAAACACCAGTGTTTCCTTTCCCGTCAGTGGGGAAGGGTGTGGGGCTGGAGGAACGGGCTGGACACCCCACGCGGGATCCCTGCACCCACCGTGCTCCCCTGCCCTGCTCCCAGCTCTGCGGGGGTGGCTGCAGGAGAGGAGCCCCTTGGGCACCCATCTGGGCACAGGGAGCTGGGAGCCAACATCCCTTTGCTGTCAAGAAACCGGAGCTGGGCCAGCGGCACTGCCAAGGACACACTTTGTGACCTGGCAGGTGGGAAACAGCCTTTGTGATGTAGAAGCTTGGCATTAAATTAAAATTAAAATACCATCAACTGAAGGTGCCAGACAGTATGGGGATGCATCACCTCCCAGGTCAGGGTGAAAAACCCTCTCCATGGTAAAGGGGTCTGAGCTTTCTTTCAAGGCAGCCCCAAATTTCACTCCTTCTTGACCCAGATTTGCAGCCAAAACTCATGGAAAGGAGCGTGCCGCCGTGCCACTGTTGCCCTCCCCAGCCCTGCTTGTCCCTTGGAGGTGACACTTGCGGCCTCGGTCCCTCGCTGCTGCCCTGTGCTCTTCAGGAAACATTCCCACCATCCACGCAGACATCGCATCTGCTTTAAACAGCGCAGGGGGCTCGCTGAGGGAGGGTCCTGGAGGCCACCACCCAGGGTCAGGGGCTGCCAGACCCCTGTCACCTTCTAGGGGGTCGCTTCAGTTGGGAAGATGTGTCCCTGCCTTACCAGGAAAAGCCATCAGGAAGCAGCCTTAAACTGGGAACTCCATATCCAGCTTTTCCGGGGATGTGGTGGCCCCTGGCACTGCTTCCCTCCGGTGACCACCCCCGTCCGGTCTTTCAAGGACAGGGGGAGCAGACACGTGCCGCGGCAAAGCTTCGGCAGAGCGGTGCCCCCATCCTGCCTCCGGCTACGAGCTCCAGGCTCTGGCTTGGCGCTTGGCTTGTTCCTTGTGGTCCAAGGGTCCTGTCTCAAGGCAGGACGTGTGTTTAAATGCCGTCTGGTGCTCCTCGCCGTGCTGGGTGGCCCATCCTGACCGTCCTGCCTGCCTGTGCCTTTGTGGCTGTGGACTGGGATTTTGGACACGGACAACCTGGTGCCAGATCCATGGCATGTGTCACCGTTGGCTGTTGGGACATGGGCATCGCACTCCTGGTTGCTGCCACTGGCAGATGCATCTTCCTGAGGGTTTTGTTGGGATTTTTAAAGAAAAAAATGAGTGTAATGCTGAATTTTATGTTATGGTTTTCATCAATTACAAGGGGCTGTGGTCGCAGGGCTGGGCAGAGCTGCAGAGGTCACTCCCACCTTTGGTTTTCCTCTGCTGGAAATCTACTCACCTCCATCCAACCCCTTGGGAAGGAATGTCTGATGGGGTCAGGTTTCTCCACCCCACAGTGTTTCTTTTAGCTGTCCTTAAAACCAAACTAAGATTCAGGTGCTGTCCTTGTCCAGCCCAACATGGGACTGGGATGCTTGGCCTTGCAGCTGGCAGTCTGGGTCCCTTGCCACCCCAGAATGAGCCTCCTGCGTCTTACTGGTGACCTCCATGGGCACCAGTGAGAAGGGTAGTGAGCAGCTTGGTGTGACTGGAGACCTGTCGCGGTCCCCAGCAGAGCCAGCACCGTAGGGATGGGATGGCAAACACCACAGGGTTGAGCGGACCAGTCCTGCTCGAGAGCAGCCAGCCCAGCCAGAGCGAGCAGCAGTGTCCCCCCAGCAGAACTGGTTCATACTGGGACATCAGGACCCAGACCTCGTGTTTCAGCTAAGAGGGTGCTCAACCCTGGGATGGGGGTGCTGTTGGCAGCTGTGGGTGAGATCAGAAGCTGTCTTAACCCTTCAGCATGTTGTCCCCGCTCCAGCTGGCAGATGCTCTAGTGGCAGAGGGACTTTCCGGGTGGTGGATGAGGCTCGACACCTGGGGGTCTGGGCTGTACATGGGGTGTCTGTGCACCCCCCCATCCCCAGTCAGCACTGAGTTGTCAGGGTTAGTTGTGATGGAGCCATAGAGCAGCTCAGAGAGGGTGAGCAAGCAGGGATGCAGGAAAGATTGCAGTGAGGAAGGCACTGGGATTAATCCCGCTGCTTTAATTGGTTTATATCAGTAATCGGCTACTTCTGGCAGTGTTGAGCCAGCTGGTTTCTTCCCTTGGCAGCGGGACCCTCACGGAGCAGGTGCCAGGCGAGTGCTTGGCACCGCTGTGAGCAACGTGGGAGCCTGGGCAGAGGGTGACCCCCACGCTGGCATCACCATGCTCCCACGTAGGGTCACTCAGCATCCCCCTGCTGCCGGCACAGCTAAAGTGGGGGCGGGTAAATTGTCCTGTCCGGGGGCCGGCCCCTGCCTCTCCAGAGGCTAAATGAGTACTGGCTCTGGCCAGGCTGCTTAACGTGGGCTCCCCGAGGACCCCGACACCGGCATTGCAAGCATTGCCTTTCCCAGCAGAGAGCGAGAGGGCAGCTTGCAGGCAGGGTTG
>NW_010228754.1:7351-10877 GCF_000690775.1 Eurypyga helias
GAGCGGGTGCCAGCCAGGGCAGCTGCCACCACCACAGGCAGTGGGTCCCTCTCCTGCCCCTCTAATCCAGCAGCTGGGGCCGTGTCCGGCAAGTGGGGTGGGTGGGCTGGGACAGAACACCAGCAATTGTGGAGCTGCTCTGCTTCGGTGCCAATTAAGCTGGGACCTGTCCTTTGCTGCCAGACAGCGCGGGCAGCCCGCGTCCTGCTCCGCTCTGCAGCACGTGGTGATCTTGCCATCCCACTGCCAGGTTCCCTGTGTCCCCCAAAACGCCCTCTCCGCTCAGCCCAGCCCTCCAAAAGTGGAGCAGGAGCCGCTGGTTGCTGCCAGTGATCCAAGGGCAGAGGAGGGATTTACCTTCCCTCTGCCTGTCCCACCTCTCCAAGGGCAGGAGAAGGCCCTTTGTAGTCGCTGCTTTAATTGCTTCATTATTATGCCAAGTAAATGAATTCTGGCAGCAGCTGAACCTGGCGGATGCCAACCACATCCCAGAAAGGCATCCGGCAACAGGCAGCGTCCAGCTGGCACGAGCAGGGGCCGGGGACCTGGATGGGACCCAGGCACCAACAGGTGCCGGCAGACCCGGGGGTCCCAGCGGGTGGGGAGGAAGCAAGGGGGAGCCTGAGTCCTTCCCATCTAAACCCCCCCTCTACTTCTCTTTTGCAGACTGTCAGCATCAATAAGGCTATTAATGCACAGGAAGTGGCTGTCAAGGAGAAACACGCCAGAAATATCCTTCCCAAAGTTGGCTGTGGGACAAGCAAGCGTGGGAGCGGGGCTGGGGCCGCCCGGAAAAGGGGCAGCGGACGGGCACAGCCAGACCAGCACCGCAAGCCAGCTGCTGGGGTGCTGGGTGGGGCTGGATGGGACCCGGGGGGGCTCTCGGGGATGGCTGGGGTTTTTCTGGCACGGCACGGGGTCCCTGCTCCTGCTGCTGCAGCCTTTGCTTGGATGGGGGCCCAGCCTTGTGCTCCGGGTGCGGCCGTCCCCTGGGAGGGGGTTGTGAAAAAGTACCCAGCGTGGAGGGGTGGATGCCCACAGGTTATCTGCCTGGTGTGAGGGTGATTAATCCCCAGAGGTGCTCGCGAGCATGCTGCCGCTAAAAGCAGATCCCCAGCATCCCGGCAGGGCGGCCGGGAAGGCTTGGTGGAAGCACAGCCACAGCCCCGTGCCTGTCACCGTGCTCCCAGCGCAGCGGTGAGGGGCTGGAAGAGAGGGGACGGCGTGTGCCACCCTTGGGGACAGGATGTGCCCTGGGCTTGGCAGCTTATCAGCTCCCCGCAGTTGCCCGGCTTCCCCATGGGCGCGGTGGCTACCCGCCGGCGCCCATCGCCGACGGGGAGAGGAGGCTTTCCTTGACCAGCCACCACCATGCATCCTAGGCACGCACCACGAGAAGGGGGCACAGACCTTCTGGTCGGTGGTGAACCGGCTGCCGCTCTCGGGCAACGCCGTGCTCTGCTGGAAGTTCTGCCACGTCTTCCACAAACTCCTCCGGGACGGACACTCGAATGTGAGTGCACAAGCTCGGCACAGCAGCTGCCTTGGAGACAAATCCTTCCCCCTGCGGGGCTGCACGGGGCAGTGGGAAATGCTGGTGTGGCAGTGCCTTCCTGGGGGTCAGTTCTGGGTGGGGACTGGCTCAGGGACCCCTCCCTGCTCCCTACTGTCAGTCTCCACGGTGCTGCTCTGCCCGCATCCCCCACACGCTCTAAACCCCGGTGCTGACCGCAGCCCGGGTGCTCAGTGCAGGGCATTAGCATGGGTGCAGGAGCCATCGGGAAGGATGGGGAAACTGAGGCACGCTGGGGCTGGCAGTAGGGACACCACCGGCAGGCTGCAGTGTCGGGAAAGCATCAAGACCTCCATTTCTTACCCCCGTTGCCAGCTCCAAGTGTGGCACGCCTTGCCCTGGCGCTCTGCTGCCCACTTTCCCTCCTTATTTTCATCCTCATTCCTCCAGGTTCTGAAAGACTCCGTGAGATACAAGAACGAGCTGAGCGACATGAGCAGGATGTGGGTAAGCAGCCAACCCACCAGCCGCCGTGCTGGGCACACCGTGGGGGTCCCTCGCCAGCACCCAGCGCCCCAGGTGGGCTGGGTTGCTGTTGGCTTGGGTGGTGGTCTCGCACAGGAGGCGCCGGGCTCCGAAGGCTGAGCAGATGCTCCTCTGTGGCCGACCCATGGCTACCGTGACCTCCCCAGGCTGGGTTTACTGGTTGTGTTTGATGTCCCCTTCCATCAAAATCAATGCCTTCTTCCTATTTTATGGCAAATCCCAATAAAACTGGTCTCTGGTGGTCAAACACAGCACTGAAATCTGCGGAAAAGGTGATGAGAGGGTCTTGACCAAATCCTTTTGGCACGTTTGGCCAGCCTGCAGCCCCTGTGTTGGCAAGGAGGGTTCTGGGGGAGATAAGGAAGGGGTCACTCACGCTACAAGGGGCGAAGGCTTTTCCACAGCCTGCTTCCAGTCTTAACAGCTTTTTGGTGTCCCCAGGGCCACCTGAGTGAGGGCTATGGACAGCTCTGCAGCATCTACCTCAAACTGCTGAGAACCAAGATGGAGTTTCACACCAAGGTGAGCATCACCCCGTCCCCATCCCCCCGGCCACAGCAAGGGGTGGGTGATGGGGCGCTGGGACAAAAGCAAGGCAGCGTTACGGTGCAGGACAGGGGCTGCGAGGGACCCTCCCAGATGGGTGTTTTCCCATCATCAGGAGCTTGTTTCCAGCCTTGGGACAGTGCTGCTGGGCAGGTCCCTTCTTTGGGCTGGCCTTTGGAGGGGATGCGCCAGTTCCGGGTCTGCTCCATGCACGTCGTGTCGGCTGCCAGGAGCGCTGGGGAGCGTGGTTATAGTGAGGGATGCGGCACGCTCTGTCGCCTCTCAGCAAGACACGCTCACGTCGATGGCGCTCATTGTTTAGGCAGATGCTTTCATATTGAATAAAACAGAATATGCTTGTGGTGTTAATAGTGTACTGGCAGGAGCGGGGTGGAATGTCATGGTGGGCTTGTACACAAGCGCATCCCTGTGGGGCTTCAAGCACCCTCAGCCTTACAGTAACCGGCTGCAGCAAGTTTGGTGCCCACGGTGTTGCCTTCCTTTCCGAGCTCTGCTGGAAAGAGGCGTTTTCTGAAGCCAGGCTGTACCCATCACCCTTATTTGTTTTGGAGCTGTGATGTGACCTTCCCCGAAACACCTGGGCAGCATGAAGGGGTTTTGCCCCCCGCAGCAGATATTGGCTCCTTCCTCTCCAGTTCTCGTGCAAGAGCTGGTGGCCCCATCTCCTCCCTGCTCAGCCCAGGGAGAATTGGCTTTTCTTGCTGGGGAGGATACAGGCACCATGGATCGGGGATGCGGGGCTCAGCAGACCGTGTGTTAGCCCCCTTTCCCCCCAGCATCAACCCCTTGGTGCATCCAAAGAGCTGTCCCAGTCTCTTGCAATCAGGCTGCCAACCAGGTCAGCAACCCTGGGGCTCCCAGAGCTGTGGCTGGAAGAGGAGATCCTCTAAAACCTTTTCC
>NW_010228754.1:11186-11507 GCF_000690775.1 Eurypyga helias
GCTGCCCAACCTCGCCGAGCCGGGATGGGACCTTGCGCCTTCCCACAGTTGCTGGGAGTGGGCAGAGCCCCCAGGCAAGGCTGGTGCCTCCACACAGGAGCACCCGTTCATCCCTCTGGGGTGGCACCTGGCACAGGTTGAGGCCCATCAGTGGCCATGGGGGTGTTCCCCAACCATCCTCATCCCTTTTTCCTAGTTTTCAGCTGACGGTGGAGATGTTTGACTACCTGGAATGTGAGCTGAACCTTTTCCAGACAGGTGAGCCCCTGCACTGCCCTGCTGGAGGTGGGGCTGGGAGGTCCATGGGGGCTGCTGCCGGCT
>NW_010228754.1:11580-14845 GCF_000690775.1 Eurypyga helias
GCAGGCAGAGCACAGGGGCTGCGTGTCCTTGGTGGACTGGGAACTCTGCCCAGGGACCCGGCTGGGGCTCAGGACCAAGCACTTCCAGCCCACGGTGCCAGGCTGAAATGTTCCCGAGCCTATGTGGGAGTCCGGGTAGGAATTCCCCCCATCCTCCTCAGCTTGCAGATAGCTGTGGGGCAGCAGGCTGGGTCCCCAGGGGCCAGCAGGTATCTCTCTCCGGGTGAAGGTCTTGCTGCGGGTGACGTTTGTGGATGTGGCTGACATGGTGGCCCCCGCTGGTACTGCCGGAGGCTGACCGTGTGCTCCTTCCCCGCAGTGTTCAGTTCCCTGGACATGTCGCGCTCGGTGTCGGTGACGGCTGCGGGGCAGTGCCGCCTGGCCCCGCTCATCCAGGTGATCCTGGACTGCAGCCACCTCTATGACTACACTGTCAAGTTGCTCTTCAAGCTCCACTCCTGTGAGTGTCCCCAGCGCCACCACCCCGGGTTATGGGGGACACAGGGTGGGACATCAGGGGTCACCATCCTGCTCAAGCTTGGCTGCTTGCCCCACCATCTCCTTCCAAGACTGTTCTGGGGGGTGGAGTCACCAGGGCAAGGGACGAGGAGGTGGAAGTGCTGGGGGACCAAGCCGTCCCAGAAGCCTGCCCTGCCGAATGCCCCTCGGCCACAGGGCCAGTGCCCACCAGGAGTTTCCCCAGCTTTGGGCAGGCACTGGCTGCAGAACCCTATTCCCCAGGACCTCAGACTGTGCTGCCTGAACACCAGATTTCACACGGCCTTTCCCTGCCCTGGGTGTATCTGGGGGAGACAGGATCCCCTCCTGCAGCAGGACACTGAGCCCAGACCATTCAGACCCTGACAGGAGGGTGGCCACTCTGGGCAAGACCCATCCCCACATGGCTGTACCGATGGGTCGTCCCCTGATCCACGCTCCTTCCTGGCACAGAGACACCCAGTGACGTTTCTACTTGCTGCGTCTTCCAGGTCTGCCGGCGGATACGCTGCAGGGCCACCGGGATCGCTTCCTGGAGCAGTTCAGAAAGTAAGTGCCCAGACCTGGGGCACTGGCTCTCCCCACTGCCGGTGATGCTCTGGGGGTGCTCCCAGGGCGGAGGGAGCAGGGAGGGATGCTGAAGCCGTGGTGCCAAGGGCTCAGCAGCCAAGCGATGGAGGCGGAGGAAGGGCAGGAGTCCGTCTTGCTTGGGACTATGAAATCCAGCCAGCTTCAACCTCTCAGGTTTCCCTGGAGCTTCCTCCAGGACAGCCACTCCGCTTGGCTAGTCTGCAGCTATTGAATTACCAGATAACAGCGTTATTAATTCTAACGAGGCGTTCAGCTGCTAATGGCACATCCGACGATTTAAAACCCTCAAACCCTTTAACTGCAGTTTTAAATGCAATTTGCAGTTGACGTGCTGAGATGAAAGTCTGGCGCAGGCTGAGGAGCCAAGTGTGGGGGGTTTGCTGCTGGGGACACCCCGGGGATACCCCGGGCTGGGTGTTGGGTGAACAGGGTGCTCAGCACCCCTAACTGCTTCTGCTTGCTGTGGGTCTGTGGGCTCAGTCGGGAGAGGGATGCTTTGGAGCAGTGGGGTAGGAGAATGCAGGCAGGACATGGAGGTGGTTCAAGATGCTGCTGCAGGATGGATGGAGAGCAGCCCAGAGGAGAAGGGCTGGGGGATACTGGCGGGTGACAAATGGGACACCAGCAGGCAATGTGGGCTTGCAGCCCAGAAAGCCAAGCGTCTCCTGGGCTGCATCACCAGCAGGTCAAGGGAGGGGATGCTCCCACTCTGCTCCACTGTCCTGAGACCCCCCTGGAGCCCTGCGTCCAGCTCTGGGGTCCCCAGCACAACACAGTGGTTTTAAACTGAATGAGGATGGGGTCAGGTTGGACATGAGAGGAAACGTTGTACACTGAGGGTGGGGAGGCACTGGGACAGGTTGCCCAGAGAAGCTGTGGATGCCCCATCCCTGGAAGTGTCCAAGGCCAGGCTGGATGAGGCTTGGAGCAACCTGGTCTGGTGGAAGGTGTCCCTGCCCATGGCAGGGGGGTTGGAACTAGATGGGCTTTAAGGTCCCTTCCAACCCAAACCATTCTGTGAGCCCATGATCCTCTGAGGTGTGAGGGCAGAACTCTCCTGGATTTGTAACTGCACATAGGAGAGGAGACAAATGGTGGGATTTTGTACCAGCGAGTGTCTCAGGGTGATCCCCAGCGACCATGCTGGAACCAGTCCTCTCGAATTGCCATGGCCTGTGGTACGTGATTATTTAGGGTAGTTGACATGAAAACTGGGAGGATGTCACGGCACCGAGGGGCAGCTCGATTCAAGGTCACAAACTGCAAACCAGCGCCCGTGGGGAAAAACACCAGGCACGGACGTCAGCAGATAGCAGGGCTGTCCGTGGGCTCTGACCCCAGGGCAGAGACGTTGGGACGGGTGTCAACAGTGCCGAGATACCGACTGGGATGTTGGGAGAGCTGGAAGGGAGGGGAGTCATGAGTGGTGCGGCTGGGCACTGCTGCTCCTACCCAAATCCGGTGATCCTGAAGGGAAGTAGCCCTGCTCCTAGGGAAGATGCTCCTGCAGGGAGCTGAAGGTGATGCTGCAGATGTGATCTCCAGGCGGGAAGCCCCCGACCTGCTGATGGCCGGGGCTGTGGTGGGAGCACTAGCGATATCCCTGCCAGCTTTGGCTGCAGTGAGGACAGCACAGAGACGTGGCTGTACCTTGGGGTTACTCAGTGCAGCCATTCTGCTGCGGTTCGTGGCTTTACAGACTCCCAGAGTGGCTGGGGACCTTTGAAGCCCACCCAGTTCACTCCCCCTGCCATGGGCAGGGACACCTTCCCCGGAGCAGGTTGCTCACGTTCCAGTTTTTGCCAGAGGTGGGAGACTGGCAGTAGGTCCTTCCCAGGATCTGCCGTGGGTTTGGTGGCAGCACACACCACTGTCCCCTCCAGTGCAGCACGGGGGCCTGGTGACACCCTCCTGGAGCCAGGCGAGGGGTTGGAGCTGCCCACATTTGGGGTGGGGTGCCTGGGGTGGGGTGCCTGGAGTGGGTAAGAGCCATCCCTAACCATTCCCTGCCCCTTGCAGGCTGAAGGACCTCTTCTACCGCTCCAGCAACCTGCAGTACTTCAAGCGGCTCATTCAGATCCCGCAGCTGCCGGAGGTGAGACCCCCTGTGGTCCCGGGTCCCTGCGCTCACTGTCCCCATGGCCAGGAGCAGCAGTGGGGCTGGTGGCACTGGGAT
>NW_010228754.1:14913-16404 GCF_000690775.1 Eurypyga helias
GGGGCTCATGGGGTCTGAGGCTCATCCTTGCATCCCTCTTTGGGTGGGATGGGATCCTGCGGAGCTGTCCCTCCTGGATTCCCTCTTGCACCGACCCTCAACCCTTGTCAGGATCCATCCCCATGGGTCCTGGCTCCATTCCCATGGGTCTGGGCGCAGCCAGCTCAACGCGGTGGCAGGATTTTGACCGGAAGCCCTGCAGCAGTGCTGGTCCTCCAGCCCCCAGCCATGCTCCCCTCCCTCCACAGAACCCTCCCAATTTCCTGCGCGCCTCAGCGCTGTCGGAGCACATCAGCCCCAAAAAAAAGCATCCTCACCCGACAGCGAGCCCATCACAGACCTGGTGGAGATGGACACGGCCTCGCAGGTGAGCCGCCATGGCGCTGCCCGTGCCCCGCGGGCTGCGGAGGGGACAGTGGGGGCTGAGACAGTGGGGACGGCCTCGGGCGCTGAGGAGCATCACTGCAGGAGGGTTGTGTGGGTGCTGGGTGTCTTTCGTGGGTGCTGCTAGGTCTGAGGCTGAATTCATCTCAGGGTGCTTCTCTTAGCGGTTTGGTGCCCTCCAGTGATGGCCGGCTGGAGATGTTTGGGTTCCCAGCATCGCCCCTCGGCTCTGCGCGCTTGCCTTCGATCCTCACGTCCCTCTCCACCCAGGGTTGTCCCCAGGCACTGAGCGTTTCAGCAGAGGAAGGGGTGACACGGCATCAGGGATCTTCCCCCCCAACCCCGAGGGTTAGGTGGGGACAGACCGGAGATGCCCTGTGTTCAACACATTCAGCCCCCTGGGAGCTGCAGCAGGGATCCAGCCCCGGTGTCGGAGCGGGGCGAGCACTGGCTCGGCGGTGCTGCCGGGGACATGGAGGGGACGAGGGCTCCTGGGCAGCGGTGGGTTCACTCCAGGTCCACGCTGCTCTCCCCGCAGAGCCTGTTTGACAATAAGTTTGACGACATCTTCGGCAGCTCGTTCAGCAGCGACCCCTTCAACTTCAACAGCCAGAACGGGATGAACAAGGATGACAAGTGAGCAGTCCCGGTGATGCCGTGGAGACAGCTGGGGACAGATGGGGAGCTCCGTCCCCAGCGTGGCACCGCAGCTGCCTGCCAGGCCGCTGTGGCACTGCAGCTGCGCAGGGGACGCCTCCCCCCAAGATGCATCCCCATGGCACTGGCTGGTGGCACTGAGGAGGTACCCTGTGTCTTTTCTTCCCATGGCCCGGTTAATCGAGCAGCTTTACGGGGAGATCGCAGCTCTGAAGGAGGAGCTGGAGAACTTCAAGGCCGAGGTGGGTGACAGCGATCTGGTGGTGTCACGCGGTGAGCGCCTGTGTGACAGTCCAGGGGCAGGATGAGACCCGGTGGCTCACACTGGGAATGGGGCCAGCGGGGTGGTGGCTATGTCCCCGGGTGGGCAAGGTGGTGACCTTGTCCCCAGGGGCTTCCACGTGCTTGGCGCTGCCACCTCTGCCCGTACAGGGGGTCCCCAGGTGTGTC
>NW_010228755.1:0-32167 GCF_000690775.1 Eurypyga helias
ATGAGAGTTCTTAGGAGAGCATTTAGCCCGTAAGTTACCTCCAGCTACCCTCTCAACTGATGCCAATTTCAGTGTAATTCTACAATTAAAGCCATATCTTTAGGTACTCTTGAAGACTGACACTGTCCCAAAGCCCACTGAGAAGGTTTGGGGACCTTACCTGCCCCCCTGGAGGGAGCTGCAGGGAGAGCAAGTAGCAGGATTGGTCTGAGGGTGTTACAGAAAGGCATTCTCACTCTAGTTGACCAAGCCTCAGGGATAACATGATGGAGCAAGCCCTCATTGGCCAACAGGCACCAAGTGGAGCAAACAAGTAGCAGAAGAAAGTAATAGGGACCTCTAAAACCACAAGAGTTTATTTTCTTTTTCAACAAGGTCCTGGTACTGTTAAGAGAGAGATTTCTAAGTCTCATCAGCAAGCAAAAGAGTCATGCACACAAGTTGCCTTTTATGCCACCCTCAGCACATCACGCTCTTACAGAGGTAATAGTCTTACCCATCGCTTGCCTTAACAAGGCTGTAAATTCCATCTATTTAAAAAGCAGGGATTATGTCATTAATTCTCAGCAACAGAAGACTCAAAATTCCCTCTGGTTCTGACCTGCCATAACACAGGCCACATACCAAACACCTGTGGTTCCAAGGCAAGCTCTATAAAGCACGCTTAGCTTCCCAGCAAAACCCCATGGTGGGTGGCATTACATTCTAAAGAGTCTCCTCTCCTCCGAATGACCTGGACAGAAAATGCATTGCCAAGTGAAATTTTTAAGGCCTTACAGGGATGCAGTTAACTTGTCTCACCTGGGAAGGCTTTATAGACCAAAGATCTTAACCTCTGTCTGTAAACATAAGACAAAGCATGAGTCCAAGAGGCAGAAACTGGTCCAAGCTGGTTTAAAGTTCATACATGCAAGGCAAAAGTACACCTTAAAGCTAACAGGTGATAAAATTTGATGTCTTTTGTAGATTTTAAATAATTTCAGTTATTATGTAAAACAAATCTCATCCAGAGCAAAAAAGCAAGTGTTTGAAGCAGACCTGTATCTGCCTGATGACTCCCTTTGCTAATCAATATACAGAAAAGACATTCTGCTTCTGGCACTCTTCCAATCTAAGCAGCATGCAGGCTGTTCCATCACACAGCTCTACAGGGATCAAACCAGAATGGTGTCAGCATCTTTCCCCCAGCATAGCTTCCAGCAAAGATATTCAGCACTACAAGACAAATGACTGCTACAAGAAGACAAATGTACAAGGCTAAGTAATAAAATTAGCAACTACTGGGGAAGGGATTTAAATTAAAGGAAAGAGACACTGAACAAAATGTGTCCACCACACTCTAAATAATGAAAAATAATCTCACCCAAAACTCAGTCCCCTAAAAATGTAAAAGTGAGGTGCCAGTCGGGGTCAGGAGAACCTGTAAAACTCAGAAAAGTTCACAATCTGTAGTAGAAAGAACAAGATGCACTTACTAAAGAAAAAGCCTGCTTTTTAACGTCAATATTTATCCTCAGCATTCTTGGAAAGATTAGTAATGTTTTCATAAAAATGAGATACATTCACATTTCCAACCTGCAAATTCCACACCCACCACTAATTTTATATGGTTTGAATTTATTTCGTTTATAGAGAAACTTGGTATCTTTGTACTATTGTATTATCCTTGGGCCCTCAAAAAGGGAAGCCATCATTTACAGACAGAAATTCATCCTACCAAGGTTGCAGAACAGTGTCCACATGCACAACTCTGAAAGCATCCCCAGGAAGAAAAGGAAAAATAAAAGCAACTAGGTTCTCAAAGTCAGACAAGCTTGAAAAGTAGACAGCTGTTGATTTAGTCCTGACAAAATGAGCATCATATTAAAATCTCTCTGCCCACTCCTAATCTCAGCAGCTGATTCTCATTCATACAGATGGCCTGCCTGCTCTGAAGGCTTTTCTGCAGCACCCTCTGCCAAAAATTGTGCCTGGAATGTCAGCAAGCAAAAAGGGGACAGAAAAAAAGATTCAAGAAAAAAAAGAAAACCCACAACACACTAGCATAAGTTGGGTTCAGTTTTTTGCAGACATAAGTGTTATAGTGTGACTGAAAAGCAACACCCAAATAAATGAGACCTTGGCCGTACCTGCCTGGCACTGATAATACAGTATATGCTAGAAAACAAGGAAGCAATAGATTAACCTATCTATGTGTGCACAATACACATATTTTGTGTGGATGAAAGACAAGAGGGCAATAGCAGAGAATCCTTGGTGTGGGGAATGCTTAGCTCAGACATCGAACACTGTGTACAAGGCCGCACACCTTACAAGGGTGTAGGGGCCCGACTAGCAGCTGGGACCCTGCACATCAGCTGGGCAAACAGAGCAAGGGTCTCATTTCCCAGGCCCCTGGCCTCCATCTAAACTGGATGGAAGGGCAGGAGCCTACACTGCTATGAGTGTGAGATGTATACCATAAACCAGAAATTAATAGTATTAGGCACCCTCCAGTACTCCAGAAAACAAAAGAGTTTATTTTTTGTCTTATCTCTGATGTCATCAAGTCAGAATTTACACAGCTGCTACAGAAGACAAAGGGGACGCTTGAGGTTAGGCACACCAAGAAGATCCACCAGACAGCTGAAATCACCTGCAGGACATTTAAGTTTTATTCTCACATGGAAAAAAAAAAAGTAGCCACAATGCTAAAATGGATTTTGAGAGCATAAATTAGCTTGGAAGTTAAACACAAGTGTTGGAACTTCAAGGACTTCAAAGCAATAACAGATTTACAGCGGCACATAAAGCTCTTGATGCACCCCTCCTTTGCGTAACTTTTCTAACAGGATAATTACTTCTGCAGAATTAAACTGATCACATGGAAAAAAAAAAAGTAGCCACAATGCTAAAATGGATTTTGAGAGCATAAATTAGCTTGGAAGTTAAACACAAGTGTTGGAACTTCAAGGACTTCAAAGCAATAACAGATTTACAGCGGCACATAAAGCTCTTGATGCACCCCTCCTTTGCGTAACTTTTCTAACAGGATAATTACTTCTGCAGAATTAAACTGATCTCTTTCAATTCCACAAAATCATTTAATGATAGTCAACTATCATGTCAAGCATAATTGACTAACCTAAGGTCCAAAGACACCAGCTATTATTAATGAAGTGTTTCAAAACACATTTTGCTGACGTGGCCACAGCTGGAATTTATAACAGAGATTTACATGCTCACAGAGCTGTGTCACAATCTTTTGCTGGATTAGTACAGAAGCATTACAGATAGTCTATTCCTTGGGAGCTGGGGAGGGCAGGGAGATGGTGGAGCTAAAGCACAGGAACTACACATGAAAAAATATTTCTAAAATATAACGTCAAAGGCAGAAGATGCTCAAAAGATTAGGTTCTTGTTGAAATTTAAGCAGCAGACAGATGTTAATGCTTTTTTTCTCCTACTGAGCAGATTTCTCTGTAAACCAGATCTGACCAACTAGCTCTAAAAAGTTCATATCCATATAGAAAAGGGAAAGGTTTAGGTTTTTTATTCCTGAATCTCTGTAGCATAAGCCTGTTTCTGCAATTCATGACAAAATCCTGGACCCATTTACATTGTAAGTCTTGCCTCTGACTTAAGCATGGACAGAGGCAGACAGAAGGAAAACGGAAAGGAAATAGTGGATATCAAGCTTCATTTCTTTCAAATGCAAGTAATCTACTGGGTGCTTAGATATATAAACTTATCAGTATATCTGGCTCATACCTGTGTCAAGAAGCCTACAGCAATAACCAATGACACTGGACAGGACATAGCATAACTCCAATGCAGTTTTTTCCATTTCCAAGTTGCACCTTCAGGTTGCCTCAGTTGAATTTACACCACAAAGAGGACAACAGGTTATATTTTATTTATATATATATATATTTTCTGATGTGTATGCACAGGATCTAATTATTTGGCTTCTTACTCAAATTTAAAACATGACACTTCATCAGAACCACTCACATTTTGCAGCTGTAGAAAGCAAACATCAAATCAAATCTGAAAGTTCTGGCTTCTTGCCATTACAAATACCAAGATCATCATTCAAGAACAGCTAAATAGAGGGGCTGTGTGCCCCTCTCATGACAATTTTAACATTCAGACATCGAAACAGCAGAAAAAAAAAAATCACTGACGGGCAATCAACACAAAGCAGTGATGAAGCCATTTTCCACTTTTGTGCCATGCCATTTAACAATTAACATCCCATTCAAGTCAGGGAAAGGTGCAGGTGCTGGGAAAGTTAAAGACATTGCTGATACCCTTCCAGTAGTGCCCATTACATTTCTCTGGCCTGGAAGATGAAGACAACTATCCCGATACTGAATCCCCAAAGAATCTTCAAAGTGAAAGTGAAACCTGGCAAAAAATGTTCCAATTTTAGTACAGCAAGAGAGTGCAGTGAACTTACACAAGCCCTCCATTTGCAGAACGGGGACCACAGATACACTTCAGTTATGCTTAGGTGGGCTGCCTCATAAGAAAACCAAAAACTAGATGTATCTGCCAGAGTAATACCACATCCTATGAAGAGCAGGACATCTCTCCAGAGGTGCAGAATCCCACCATGTTCTACAGTAGAATTCAAATTTCACCAGGGCAACAACATAACACAACACAGCAGTTTACAGTTGTAAAAGTTGTTCTGCCTCCATCACTCAAATCCGGTTTAGTTGGGAGGGTTTGGGGTATCTTTATGTATTAATTTTTAAAGATACAAAGTGAAACTGCAGACAGCTAGAACATTATCACTTCCAACTCAATGATATCTAGGAAAATGGGCAGTGGAGAAAGATGTGCTTTACAGACTGTGTATTTTAATTCTGGGTTGCATTTCTGACAACCAGTTTGTCACAAACCCTTCTTCACTGAAGTAACGGCCAGGATGCAGATCCAGCTCTCTAACACCTTTGAATTGAAGGTGTTTAGAAAAAAAAACAAAAACCAACAGATCCTTCTTCAGCCATATGATTCGGCAATGGTTACTTTCATAAGCATGGCTATGCACATCAAAGCACAGCTGGAAGATACTGTCAGTGAGAACTAGGGGCACAGAGAGTAATTTAGCATCCTGTGCGCTTGGGATTTTACAGATTATCTGGTTGAGCCCAGTCATGTCTGCCACCTGTGATCTTAGATTAAAAGGAATAATTTGGATATCATCTGTCCTAGTGGGAAACAATATCAGTGAGGCTTACGCAGAGCTGTCCTCATGCAAAGTCAGTGAAAGCACAACTCTGACGGTTACCACTAGCAGAGGTGTGCTGCTGTGTCTATAATGCACCTTGTCTTCATGCAAACATATTTCCTAAGATGTTCTCATAGGAACAAAAAATTAAAAGCAGCAAAAGTCAGTATCCCTGCTGGTCTCAGTGCTGGTCTAGGGAAAACTTGCCCATCAAGAATTGTTTCAACCACTGTGCCAATGAGATCTCCTTTCAGAAGGATTGTAAGTGGGCAGTAAAAACAAGATATCAAACAGTTCCTTGGTAACTAATAAGCAGGAAGAGCCATTAAGAAAACCCCACCAGAGTAAGATCAGCCAGAAGACTACAATAAAGTCCAAGCACGCATTTCTACTGTAAAAGGAGAGACAGTCTGTAATGTTGTTTAAAAACAAGATATCAAACAGTTCCTTGGTAACTAATAAGCAGGAAGAGCCATTAAGAAAACCCCACCAGAGTAAGATCAGCCAGAAGACTACAATAAAGTCCAAGCACGCATTTCTACTGTAAAAGGAGAGACAGTCTGTAATGTTGATATTATTGTCTCCTTTGGTCATGTTATTTATCATTTGTTATGTGGGAGCACTTAAAAACCTCAGGCCTGAATGAGGTTGCCATTAAACAAAAAAAGATAAATGTATGCTGTTCCCTCTTGTTGAGCACAACAGTTGCTGAATTCTTTAGAAAGCACTGGTATGGAGACATATCTTCCAACAGCCCTTTTAGCTACATTCAAGTTGAGAAGCAACAAAAATACTATTAAAAGCACTCATAAAAGTTATATATGTTTTAATATAGCTCATGAAACACATCTACCAGGTGACCTGTTTTTGTTATTTCTTCTCCCCGTACATATTTCTCAATTTAATCCATCACTTCGTATTATTAAAGAGATAAACCAAAACTTGTGCTGTCTCAGTAATCCAAACCAGAATTCATACGTAAATGCAAAGATCTATACCCCCAAGGATGAAAACAAGGATTAGCCTTTAAAGCCACATGCTTAGGTACATTTGAGCCAAGTTTTTATTTTGCAGAAACTAAAACAGTTTTCTATCACACAACAGCTTCTTCCTTATTTTATTTTGAACATTGGATACCCTTTTGCAGGTGTTTTTGGGTTTTTTTTGGTTGTTTGAAGAACTAAGACTCATTAGTAACCTTCACTGTCACAAGGTCCATTAGATTTTCTAAAGTAGTAAATGTTATCTATTCATTTATCAGTGAAATTAAACTAAGTTATACCATTTTAATATTGAGTTCAGTAGCACTGCTATACTGTAGCTTGGCTAGTTAAGCAGAAAAAGGCTGGGTTTCAAGGAGAAGCACACGCTTAACTTCATAAGCATTTCCCATTTTGAAAAAGTTTTATCTACAAGCTCCATGCATAACTGAATCCTAATCTAAAGCATCCATTATTCAGGTAGCATTCCTCTCCTGATCTCCATTGTAAGAGGTGGAATGAGGATTACATGAGATTAACATATTTGTCCTCTGCACTTGATTAGTATCATTTTAACAGAGTCTTGTTAGCAATTGAAAAGAAAAAAACCTTTGAGGAACAAGGTCCTCAAAGGTGAAAGTCTATCAAACTGTTGTGCCATCTACAGCTGTAGTGCATCCTTCCTACCTTTCCATAACCCTTCATAACTTGCACAAGGCAGAGAAGCAATTGTTGATAGACTGCATTAAGTTCAAATAAGCAAGTACCATTCTTCAGGTGTCAAAGGCACAGAGTGAGGTGCATGAGGTGAAAACAGAAGCACTGTCAGAAAGGCAATAAGTGACATGGAACATTTGCAGAGACTACAGATCCAGAAAGATGCCCACTTGTAAGACAAAGGAACAACTCCCATAACTGTTTATTCTATTTCACCATCATCATAATTGCTTGCTGCAATTGTGAACTGTCCAAACAGATTCAGAAAAAGCAACTTAAATGATAAAGCTTTATCTCCTGTTTAACATCCATCAACTGAATCCCAATTTCATTCTTCTAATCAAGGCTGACAGCCAAAATCTGCTTCCATTTTCTGTTAGTAGAAAGTCATTCATAGGATAATTCAGATCAGAGATCTCTAGTCCAACCTCCCACTGAGACCAGAGACAGCCATAGGATCAGACCAGGTGGCTCAGGGCTTGATTAATTTTCATACTGAAGCCCTCTAATGCTGGAGACTGCACAACTGCTCCAACACCTTACTGTCCTCATAGGGAACCTATATCCTTATAGGTTCCCCTTTCAAGCACCTTGACAAATTTCACTTGCCTTCACAGAATGCATAAGATTTTCAGTGCTTCCAAACAGCAACCCACCATATAGTAAGTACAGCTTCAACAAGCCATAATCTCTTCCTTTAGTGATGATTTATTATGCGATTTTCCCACTACTGCTCAGTCAGCTTTTTAGACCATTACTGTGCAGCCAAGTTCCCCTAAACTGGAGTCTGTTTCCTACCATCTTTGTGACCTATCACAGAGGACATCAATTACCAAGCAGATTTAAGTAGTGTGTTGAGTGAAGGTACACAGTCCAGCTATACTGATGTGTTTTGTGAAGAGACATCAGAGATGCTGAAATTCACCCTCAGACACTGAATGCGAGTCATGACTAACTGGGCAGTCAGGGCCAGGGGGGAGGGAAAGTGAGGTGAGCTGTGTATGAGCACTAACAAAAACATTAATAAAAGCATCCTCATTCCCTAGCCTGCAGAGATTTAAGATGTGTCCACAACTAATTTTCAGACTACAGGTTAGAAGAGCAGCTATTTGATCCTTCTTCTGACAAACAGCAGGAAGATATTTGAACTGTGGCTCATCATCTTTCCTGTTCAAAGCGCTTGCTAAACAGAGGATGGCTCTAAGCATGTTCCTGTAACATAAATGGTCTTTGGAAAGGATTCAGAGACAATTATTCATTCATTTGGTCTCTGTGTGATTGTAAAACAACAACAGAAAAATTACTACCAGATCACTTTTTCCCCCTCTCTCCTTTCTTTAGCACATCAGATAGCATTGGCTGACATTACGTGGCCTAATAACTACACTTAAAAGTGAAATCATTTTTTGAATCATACACTCTATCAATAGCAAGGATACATTCTAGCTGCCCAGTGTGCCACATGCCTGCAACATTTGCAGAAGTGAATAAAGTGAAAAATAGTTTGACAATTTGGTGGAGTTTTTCTTTCATATCTGGACATACTCCAAAGATACAAATCTACCACTTTATCTTCTTTACTGTAGAAAATTAAGAATTGGGTACTAACACGAGTCCCAGTAAAATAAATTATTTGAGAGCTTTCTACATATTAAATTTCTTATTTCTGTCTAATTTTACACCTCTACTATATGGGGACTACCTCACTACATATACCATCTTCCACTTGAAACCACAAACAGAAGGGGGGAAAATAGGGGGTGTGTGCTGCATGTGACCCATTATTTTCTGTTTATTATTCTTGCACAAAGAAAGCCCACTCATAGATGTGTGCATCCTGAAATATTGCTCTGAGCACCTTAAAGAGAAACAGAGGAGCATACCTGCAGGCACTAATTCCCTGTTGTGTCCGAGAAAGGCTGTTAATGCTATCTTACCCAACATCACTTACCACAGGAAGGTTACTGGGGCCTATATATTCCCGCTCTATATGGGCAACTGGTAAAATGCACCTTTTCCATTTGAGGCCCATAAGAAGCAGAATTTTTAAAGAATTTTTTATTTTACTGCTCATTTCCTCTTTGGGGCAGGAAGTCTCATAAGCTTTCACTAGCCACAGATTTCTGTTCAAATTCCTCAGATTTGGAAACACATTGTTTTCGTTCAAATCTAGATTTTAGATCTACCAAGTTTTCAGATTTATCATTTAGGTTCTACTCAACAATGCTCACAAAAATATAGATCTTTTATAGTCCTTTTATCACATATATGGTAAATTTTTAAATATTAACTCTAATAACAAAATTTTAGAACATGAATTACCCAAAAATGAGACAGCATTAGCATGATGTATCAGCATCCTTGATTCTATCTCCAAAAACCAGTTTTTATGATCCAGTACAGATTTACTTAGATACAGAAAACACACAATACAAAACTAACAGGCTACTCAGCAAAAGAAAAAAGTATGAGTTAGCTTAATTGCACTTGAAGTCCGCAACCTTTAAAATGCTCATAGTTTCCTACATCATTAATTAAAAATTAGAATAAGATTATTAAATATAAAACCAATATATTAAATAAAATTCTGTGAGACAGGTAAATAGGTTTCTTTGATATCTAAATTCTCCCAAATTGTCTGAATTGATGTAAGCGTATACAGAGATTAATAAAGCACCCATCACCTTAAGCACAAAGCAAAAGAAAATATATGTAGATTACTTGCTATCTAGTGTATTAACAGCAGGATTTTAGTTGCCAATATTGTTATAGAAGTGGATGGATGAACAGTGCAGACTATTTTCTCATATACTGAGCATTTAGAAAGTAAGTACATACTGAAGACTGCAATTACAGATTGAAGAATGCATCCGATATTTAGATGTTTATCAGTTTTCAAATGAGCTTTCCAGATCATCTACAGATTTTTCTTAGGTTAGACAGGGCTAGAGGTGTTAGAGGAAGCTTTTTCAGCAACCTTAATGAACTGGTAATATCTGCAAAGGCCCCTGGCAATTAAGCAATGTAGATGTGAGTTTCCTAATTACACAGAGTTCCCAGCAGAGCCAAACTCTTGAAACTCTCAACAGTAGAATACAGAACATCAGTCTGAGCTTCAAGCTGACTTTGCTCTCTACCAGCTTCTAAGACAGCATAATGTACTAAAAGCATCCTCTACTGCTTTACATTTTCCCCTCCATGTCCATTCCTGTAAGGAAGGAGTGACTACCAAGTGCACCAAGTAGCCATTTATTACTGTCAACCAGAACTTTAAACAAACCAAGAGTGAAAGAAAAATGTTAAATGCATTCAACTCCTCTAAGATCTACTACACAATTCAAGTATTTAGAATTTTTCAGGCTTGAATATAAGTGAAAGGAATTTTTTTAAGGGATATCAGAAAGCAAGAAGGTCAACTTCAGAAAAAGTTTAAAATGCAGACCCTTGAGAGTAATACAAGCTAATGAACTACATAAACCACCACGTCATTCTCCAGAGACCACCACAGATGAACAAATAGAAACCATCATTCAGGTCACTTGGTAAGAACAGGGCTTTAGCCACTTCTTAGCATTAAACCAAAACACACTACCCACCCTAGAGACATGTGTTTAACCAAATGAGAGATCACATGTGGAGCACCTCTACAACCACTTGCTTTTCTTGGGTTCCTCTAAATTCTTCACTTATCCTGCCCACCACCCCACTTTGCTCCAATAGCTGCCCTTAAGACTCAACCACCACAGCCTTTCTGCACCAGCAGAATCTGTACTCAAACACAAATTCCCTCAGGACTGGGATCAAACAGGCATGGAACAGCTTCCCTATGTTAGATGTAAGCAACAAAACACCAAGTAGTGCACAGGCTCCCTTGGCAATCCCAGGCAGAACACACATCCATCTGACCCTCTGTCAGCCACATCATTGCTCTCACCTCAGACCTTTCACTGCGTTATCTCTCTCCAGCTCTGGAAGGCAACTTGCTGTCTGCGTCTCTCGCAGCTCTCTTCCCAAGCATTTCCCTTCCTGATCACAGCTCAACAACTTCTGTGAGCCTTTCTTTTCTATTTATAGGGTGTGGGGAGCACCTGCTGCTACTCAACCGGTGTTTAGGCACACCTGGTCCATCACTCTGTGGTAGGATACTTTACTTTGTGTTGTGTAAATCTAAAACCGTGCAGAGAAGAGAATTAGTATGTTTGTAATGTTTCCCCTGAATTAAAAAGAAACAAACAAACAACCCCCAACCCACCATCTAATGTCACCTAAAACAACACAAATATGCTGCATTTTGGTAAGTCTTGGTGTTATCTTTTTATTTGCATTCAAAAAAAAAGGCAACTAAAGACAGAGATCTCTAGATAGCACAAATGAAATCAAAACCTTTTCTTTTTAAGTCCTATAGACTTCAGAGTGACAAAACAATTAATTGAAGTCAGCATGAATGAGGGATAGATTTGTCTCTGTCCTTTAAAATACAATTCTGCAATTAGTCTGGAGAAAAGAAAAGGAGACTTGTCTTTCTCGGCTTTCAACTCATTTGCCACTAGAAACAAAAGACAGCCAGTTTCCCTTGTGATACTCCCTAACTCCAGCTCTTAACATTGCTAAAGGCTCAGGAAGATGCATAAGGGAACATAAACAAAACAAAAAGCAGAAGTTAAACAGTGAAAGACAAAACATCCTGAAGACAGATAATCGCTGAAGACTCCATAATACTTTGTAAATACCCTACCACTTTCTCTATGTCTTTCTGACAACAGGAAAGCAGAGTGGCAAACTAATGATGGGGTTACATTAGTCTTAGTATTGATAAACAGTTTTGCATCAAAGCAAACACCTGTCCTGACATGTTCAGCTGTACAAGCCCTGAGGGCACAGAGACTTCATGTTTGGCTGAATTTTCTCAGGTAACTTTCTCTTTAGTTAAAACTTCACTTGCAGTCTAATTCAGTAAAGAGAAATAAGAGGAAGAGCTTCCTGCTTTGCTAGGTACTAAGAAAACAAGAAGTAGGAATTTTTCCTTCTACCCATTTCACCTGCATCAATTCTTGTTCTCAGCTAGGGATGCTTGTGCCTGCCCTGTGACAGGCTGCACGGAAAGCCAGGTCAGCTTCAGGTGGGAGAAATGTGATGCTGAACACACAGAAATGTCCAAACCAGGATCTCTCAACAACATTGAAGAGAAGGAAATTGTCTGTAGATTTCTTAAGTGTTTGAGGAAGCTCATTGATTCTGTGTTAAATTAGGAGCGATCATGTGGAAAGATGACCACATTTTTATGATAAAAAAGTTTCATGTCTGTTGCATGCAGGATATCACTACCACAGGAGTACGCCGTGAACTGTATTTGTGCAAGAGCCCCCAGTTAGCTCAGGCAGGAGTTCATGGATGATCAGCCCTGGTGGCATTAAAGAAGGCTGATGGGAAGGTGGAGGCATGAGCAGAAAGCTAGGAAGAAGTCAGCTGCACAGGAACGAAGAGGCTAAGGCAGAGTTGCTTGACATGTCCTAATACAACAATGTTCAGTAACCACAGAGTCACATTGACAGGCTGTATTTTTAGAAATTTTATTGAAGTTCAAAGCAATGTATCTTAGGAAATCTGACAGAAAAGGACAGACAGCCACGTCTTTTAACATCCATTTTCTACTAATTTAAAATAGAGAAAGGGAGAAAAAATTCCTTTGCCTTCACAGAACAGTATCTCTGAACAAAACAGACAAAGCAGACAGTTGTCTGCCCGACTGCTGTCATCCTGGGGCTCAGTTTGCTACAGATGACACCCTATCTGGCTGATAGCTGCTGAGAACTGGGGCTTCAGCCACTGCCAGGCACCTACAAAACACACACTGCTCTTGAAGGCTCTTGAAGTGCTCTGCTGTCTTATTTCCCATGATTGTTAACAAAGTCATGGGACGCAGAGCATCTAACTTGAGGGTACTGTGCACCTGTGAGACAGCACATTATACTTAAAAAGAGACAATCTCTCTCAGGATATAAGGAACTACGAGACTGTGGACATTTACAACCTTTAGCTTGAAGACTCCAAGTAAGTTTCAGGCCAGAAGCCAGGTATTGCAGTCCCTCTGAGGGCTGCAGATGCTGGATTTATGGCTTCCTTACCTCACCACAGCAGCCACTAACAGCTGTAACGTACCTGTGTATTTGGTTTTGAAGCATTATTTAACGTACTTACTTCCTAAATCATAGTAAAATGTGGGGTAGTGGAAATCTTGCAAGTCCTCCCAGCCCCTACCATACTATTCTGAATTATTTGGTATAGCTGGAAAGAAGTAAATGTCAAAAAAAAAAAAAAAAATCACAGAGCAAATCTCCTCCTCCTTTACTATCATTTATACTTCTTTATAGTAACTGTATCCTGGGTGACCCTGTGATTTTGCAGGGTTTGTATGCAACTATTAATCAGGTTGCATTTACTACTGGGAATGAGAAAGGCAGAGGAGAAGTGAACACTCAGATACAGAAGCCGACATCCATTTTAATAACAAAGGCAATTACACCAAATTTTCAAAGAACAACAATATACAGCACCTTCTGTTGAGGTACTCTACTGACTTACATCCTGCTTAATAGGTAGCGCAAGTACTTTGCTTAGTGGAGTATGCCCCAGCAGCATCTGATATTTCTGCATTCATCTTGTTCTCATTTCATTAAGATGGTTGTCTAATCTGCCTCTTGTAATAATGACAGCACATCACACATGACATGGAAGACCGGTCTTTGAAATTAAAACCAGGCTGCGGGATATTTGTTAGCTTTGACTTACCCTTCCTACATGTGGAGACAATTTAAGGTTAGTTCAGTGTAGTAGGCACTTGTGAAACGTCTGATAATTTGTTGGTACTTCCTTGTTTTCTAGCAATAAATGATAAATTAATTTTAAATGAACACATGCCAACAGCAAATTAAACCATTTAAATATTCTCAAGTAAAATTTTGTTTCAAGGGTAAATAGCTTGTTGTTAGGGATACAAAGAGAAAAACATCGCACTGGATAAAATCTTTACTCTCATTAAAGTAGATCTTTGAGGGTGGTATAATCTTCCACTCCAATTGTCTCAGTGTCTTTGATAGAAAAACATTCATGATTACATCAACACTCTATAATATCAGGACTGACCCACCCCCTAGATACAACACACAGGATTACTGTGTATGTATGTATGTATGTATTTCTTGTACCTGCTTTAAAGTCCACTGAAAGAAATCATCCTTCACATGTTTTCATTGGGTTTGGGATCAGACCTTAAGCCTTTAAACCTTATTCCCCTTTAAACCTTTCATCTCAGTAAAGACAACACGTGAGGGAAGCAAACCCAACTGATGTACTCACTTCAGTGACACGCACCACACTCCAACAGACAGTGGGCTGAACTTCCTAAGTTAGTTCCGCACCATGTCCTGTACAACCGACACAGAGTAAAGACTGTTGATCTTTGCCAGCTCGGGCCTGATTTAAAATCATGGCCTAGAGCTGACAGACTCTGCGTCTATTAACATATTTCATGGTGCAGAGAAACGGTTGCATACGCATGTGAGAGTAAATGGCTTTAATTTGATGAAGACACCTTCTTACCCCCTGTTGATGTTGATTCCTTTAATGATGCAGAAAGAATTCGGTTGCCTGCTGATGGAAGATAATATGTAAAGCAAAACGATCTCATTGGCACAGACTCTCAACTCACTGCATTGCACTCTACAGTCACAAATCTTATTAGCATTAATCAAAGTAAGGCGATGGGTTTTCTAACATGTTTGGTCTGAAAGACAGAACATGCACAAATCTGAGAACTGGAACTTCACAGAGTGGGGAGGAGAAAGGAGGGTCGGTGAAGACCTCTCCTATCTACCAAAATACTGATCCACACAGCATGATGAGGCAAAGACTGGAGAGCTCATTTCCTATACTGACTCCCCTAAAGCACTGCACACTAATAAGCAGCTGTCACCAAAGTGGGTAGAGCAATAAAATCCCAACCGTCAGGCTGAACTGATACAGTCCATTACCGACTGAATCATGCCCATACAGGTCTCTCAATTGAATGATTACAGCACTACCAATGGGCTGTGCACTGCAGTGTTGTATTACAGCTCTGGTTCATAAAATTTTACAATGTATAAGTAAAAAATTAAATGCTACTGGAGACACAAGCATTTCTCTTTCATACATGCACCAGACATATCCAATGATGGCTGGATTTTAAAATATATACATGATGAATTTCTAGGAAATTGGCCAAATTCTAACAAAATATGGCCACATGGATCTCCTAAAAAGACATCCAGCGCAAGTCTTGCTTTTCAGTATTTGCAGCTGATATTACAATTATGTGGCTATCACTGAACTACTGTTTATCCTTATTCTTTATTTTGGAAATAGTTCAATGAGCTTATTGGCAGATGAGCCAGAACCAAAATAAATGCTTGCTGGCATGTATTTTGAAGCAAGCAACTTAAAAAAATAATATTACAGCCAGAGCTGCATAACTGGAAAACTGCACAGTATATCTAATTCTGAATGTGCACAAAATCTAAATGCCTGCCTTATTGACACAGTATATCTTTTCTGAAAACTACACTTCTGTTCTAATAATGACATTTATTTCTAGAGCTGGTCAAAGAGTATTCTCCAAATACTGATTCTGGTAAATTGGGGTATGCTTCTGTATCGTGAAACATTTGCAGACCATCCTCATTATTTGCACATCTTCTTGGAAATACGTGAAGAAAATTACAAGCAAACAGTCTTATCTGTTGACTATGCAGAAGGTATTGAGCAGTGGTATTTGCTAATTCACACACACAAGCTTCAAAAATAGTTATGTGATTAATCTGCCTGCTAAAATAAGTACACAGTATCAAAATACCTAGATTTGTTCAATTTGTGCTCTTTACACTTGAGGCTTTTTTTGAAAGATCAAGCATGGTCAAATAACATTTCAGCTCTACCCCTGTTGTGGTATTTATGCTTTCTGACCCTTGGGGAGCAATGCTAGGCCAGCTTTGTAAAATGAACTCTAGCATATACCCGTATTTGCTCATCACAGCAAAACCCAGCCCAGTTTTCCTGCAGGTATAAGTGGGCTTAACAATTTTGACTCATTTACATCAGCAGATAATTTGGGCTGTGGTGTGTACAAAAGATTTGAATGTTCAGTTAAAGCTGATTTCTGGAAGTGTTCCCATTGAGAAGAACATTTAACAAATGTTGAGAAACCACTGAAATTTTTGAAATCAGGAAGATTTAAGCACCTGCTTTAATCAACTGATTCTTTGACCAACAAATTAATTGATAACTTTTGCTGAACAGGATCATCATCGTCATAACTGTGGCCTTATACCAGTGAGAAATATTGATATTAACCAATTAATTTTCTGTTGTTGTACCTACATAAATGTAAAACAAGAGCTAGGCAATGAGAAGTCATGCTCCTGAAAATTAAACAAGCATCTACTCTTGTATCAATCGTGTTACTACGTTGTAATACCCAGATATACATATAGCAATTGAATTATTATGATCAAATATTTTCTAACTGTCACAAAACTTACAGGGAATAGACAGATCAGTTCTTGCTTCATCTAGATCCGCTTGCCCCTGTTCATTAAACCAGCTGTACTTGAAAGTGACAGCCTGCAGAAACTTCAGAATATGCTGTAGCCAAGCTGGATGAACTAACTCTTATAAAGAGGAAAAGTCTGTAGCTAAAACTTCAGTCAATTGTTCTGTGTCCAAGAGATGCAGCTACAGTTTTTTGGCAGTTTTGGCAGAATGCTGACACTCGCACCCTCTTCACATATTCCCATACAGTGCCGGAAATAACATTTCTGCTGGTTCATGGGAATTGCTGACCACTTTGGATAAAGTTGCTCTGCACACACACAAAAGCAAATATTCATTCTGAAATAAGTTGTGTTCATCACTCATAGACTGCACACATTAATTACTAGTGTCTTCTGAGTGCATTACCCATGTGTCCTTATGTAATTTCACTATCTTTATGGTTTATACCAGTTCAGGGCAGAAGTGCTATTGACATAATTCTGCTTGAACTGGTATCAGTTGTAGAAATTCGGCATTAGCCTATTGTTAGTTCCGTATCAAGGGCAGGCTGTAATTGTCTAGAGACTGTTTCAGAAAATATTTCACATTAAAAAACCTAAAAGCTGTAGCCACTTACAACTGAGCTGTTTGTTTCTGCTTTTGTAACATTTTATTTAAACTTAGTAAATGGTACACAAGGCAAACAGGGAAGAAAATATAAATCTTGATGAATATATGATAAAGGACCATCAAGTAAGGAAAGTATCTCATTCAATAGAACAATCACCAATTAAATAGCTTAAATAAAAAGACCCAGACATCATATGTGTGGATGCAAAAAATTCAGTAAACTTTACTAGCTTTTATTGGTCCTTAAGAGGTATTGGAGGCCTCTATTGCATAAACATCTATGTCCCTGAACAGGCACACTTCTGCTTGTTTCCAAAATTGTCTGCTCAAATTCCAGCCTTACAAAATACAAAAATCAACAAGCCATTGGGATTAAATTAGGGACAGAGTGACTAGTGTCTCAAGGGCACTTGTGGTGGGACCTTGAAGCAGTGCAAGTTCTGAGGCTGCTGAAACTGACTCCGAGTACAAATTCCCCAAAGAAAATCATGATTTTTAAACAAATGCAATATCAACCAAAATATTTATGTTTAAAATTTAGAAAATAGTGAGCAACAGCAAGAGAGAGAGTTTGTTTTTAAAAGATCACCTAATTTAGCCACAGTTCCTAGGCTGAAAGCAGGCAACAAGACTTTCATGGCTTCAGTTGCTAAGGTAAAAAGAAAGTCACACCAGCTGGTTTTGGGAAACTGAAAATTTATAAACTTACCAATCCACTGGCTGTGTATTCTGCTTATGGTAATAGACACCCATGCAAGATCAGAGCCATACATGGTAATCTGCATAAACGCTGGAAAGAAAGTCCCAGTGTCAAAACTTACTATTGCCACATATAAAACAGGTTTCACATTGCAGGGAGGAAGATGTAGGAAGATGAGAGATGATTTTCACCAAGGTGACTCCCAGCTTTTCCAAAAACACAGTGTCCCCCAAAACCTGAATCAATTCACTGTTATTACTGGTGTCATATTAACTCTTACTTTATCTGAACTAATTAGACAACCTTAGGTTGTGGTTGAGTAAACCAATGCTGTTCAAGGACAACAGATCCTTCAATGCCCCTTTTGTATCAAAGCCTTACCTATATGACAAAGAAAAACCAACACATGCTGCATACCGCACACACATAGAAAGAATTCCCTTCAAGTCAGATTTTTGGCATATGTTTTAGTAGGTGAAATTTTTCCCAAATGCTTATGTTGCAACAACTATCATTTTCAGACATCGCCTTCCAGAAGCTTTCCCAGAATTCATCTGACAATGCTGAAATGTGCTACATGCATCCACTTTACTGTCTGGACAATAAAAATTACAAAACAAGAAAAAAAATCCCCCATATACCTTTTAACAGAGCTCTACAATTATTGAGCCTGTTTTTAAAAGCCATTTTAAAAAGTAGAATTAATTGAACATAAAGTATTGTTTTAAAAGTATCTTTTTACACATAATCCTAAACTGTCAAAAGTCTTATCTCCACCCATCTGCAGGGACTAGAATAGTCTGCAAATACCACTTGACATATCCCTACTGCATTGGGATATCAAAGGACAGTGGATCCATTGTCTCTTAGGCCAATAGCCTACATATTTTCTACTCCTGAGTCAAGAGTAGAAATTAATGATTTATTTCTCCTCCAAAACATTTATTTTCACAGTCAGGGAAATAAGATTTGTAGTGCCAAAATCCCGATAGCATAATATAAATATATTTATATATTCTTGTAATTACATTTATACTATACCTGAGGGATTCTAACTCTGCAAATAAATCTTGTTATTTTCTACACTATGCAAATCAACATTCTATAGTAGAAATAAATCATTTGTCTGACTACAGAATCCTTTTCCTCAAAAGCAGTAAATTATTCTATCAATACCAATGGTCTGTCAGCCTGCAATGGCCAAGTCCCACCAAACTGTGGCAAGTCATAGCTTCCCGTTAGCTGGCTACCGTAGCTTACTGTGGTGGGAAAGAATAGTAAAAAGAAAAAGCAGTCAGTGAGCTGTGGGACTGAGGAACTGTGTGTACGCTCATAGTAGTCTGCTGGGACGTGCGGAGGGAATTGCTGACGTTGTGCACTGGTGCTTAAGAACCCTGCAGCTGGCTCTCCTCCACCACACAGTGCAAGCTCATTCCGGCTCCTGAAGGAACAAGATATACAGCATCGTATCTGTAGTTAAACAGAGGAGGGGCAAACAAGGCAGTTTACCTCTACCTGAGTCTGGGGGCACACAAGTTTGGGAAGTGCTGATTTTCTGCCACGCAATATTAATCTTAATAAATCCAGCAAAGCAACTCTCATTTTAAACATATATTACTGTGACAAGATTTAATCCTGAGCTTAATTTAGTTTACTTTCTTTTAGTGGCATCACTTCGATAGCATCCAGGCATCCTGCATTATTTAATTGCATTTATTGCATTTGTCCTCACAACAGCCTTGCAAGGAGGAAAACACTATTACCGCTGTTTGACAAGGGATCTGAAGCGCAGAGAAACTAAATGACCTATTCAAGGTCACAGTCTCTTTCAGCATAAGCACTAAATCCCAGATTTGCTGAGTCCTTTGACAGCACAATCCAATAGGACTACCTGCCTGTGTCATCTGCTCACCGGTACTGGCAATTCTTCCTGAAAGGACAAATATTTTTTTGCCTCGTAATTGCTATAAAGTATTCCTTTGCAGTCAAAAGCAATTAGGCAAATGGGACAAATAAAAAAATAAACTAGGAAAAAGAATTTGACCTGGGATATCCTACATGGGACTATAAATACAAACAAAGATGAAAATAAATAACTTTTTTACTTCATAAAGGCAGTATTTTCTTCTTTCAAAATATAAACTCCCTGATGACAGCAGTGCAGCCTAAACAAAAAGATAAAACACAGCATGCCTCACATACTGAAGAAGAAGGATTTCTTCCCTTTCCTTTTACACATATTTCATCTTCCTTCTCCTTGCTTCTCGTCTTCCTTTCATTAAGGAAGATAAGTCATAGTAATGAAGTTACAGACACCTGTTTCCCAGTTAATTAATAGTAAAGGCATTTTTACCATTTCCCTAAGGATGATGCAGCTCAGACTAAAAATATGTCATGTTTGAAGAGGTAAGACTAGCCCTAGAGCTGCTGGGACACCCTTTGCTCAGAGCTAACCTGTCTTCAGAAGGATCTCTGTTCACAAGGTAGTGTGGGCTCAAGGGAGGATTCCAGGAGACACTTGAATTACACATTTTAGGAAAAATTATGTGCATAGCAAAGAAGGTAATTGAAAAGGTAACCAGATACGTGTCTCAGGGAAGGAAAACACATGCAGAGGTAAGTTAATTTACTGAAAGGTCAGAATAGAATCAGACTCCTTATGCAAGCACGAGGAGAGCAGATACCGTGAGAAACATACAATGCCAAGCAAATAATAGGCATTATAAGTGTCATAAAGAATTGGCAACTTGTACAAAAATGGCTGCAGAGGGAGTGTGGAGGTCAAAGGGGAGATGTGAGTTAGTGAATGAAGCATCAGTTTTAACTGAGCTAGAGACTATATGCTAGTTTGCCAGTGCCCATTAAGCTATTCTGAACACACTGTTTCCCTCCCATCCTTCAATTCCCCTACTTGTAAAATTCAACACAATTATTATCAATGCAATCACAAAATAATAATGATGGCATGGTTGTGGAGCTTCATGCTGTGGAGCACTTGGATTTCTGCCAGCAAAAAACTAAATATTATTACTTACAAAAGGATATTTCTAGCCATCTTAAATTTCATGCTAACAGTAGAGAGAAAAAAATTGTTTAATAATAAGAAAGCCAGTGACTCCACCTTTAATGCTGCATAATTAGTGTACCTGCTCTCTAAGACCCTTGCATATCCAAACACCACAAAGTCAGCATGCTTTCGCTGCAGCACCAGATGTTAATTTTATACAGACCCTCACTAGGAAGGGAGCTTCTGAGCACTGTCCCCATGGCAGAACCATGCAGCTTGAAAAATAGCTTCAGCCCAGGTTTGTCATAAACTGGCGAGGCTGCAGCCACAACCCAAGTTCAGTCAGCCAGCTGCCTTTTGACAAACGGCCTCTTCAGGACAACTGGCAGCTGCTACTGCTTAGCATTTCAGGATTGCTCTAATCAATAAGGCAACCAGTCAAAAAACTGGCCATAAGGTCAGAAAGCTGCAGCCTGTTCTCCAACTTCCCCAGCAGTGGTCAGGGTAAAATGGAAAATTGTATCTTACTGGGTAGCACTTATTTTTCTGAAACCATGGCAGACTGCTGTAATACAGACATCATTTGCTAAATTGCCGGATTCATTTCTAAGAGAAAACACTCCATTCAGCAAGATTAGGGAAAAAATCTGACAGTTTGTATGTTTTTATTATGATATTCTAAATATCAAATGGTTTTCTATAGTTTAGGAGTACTTTACACAGTGAAAGCCCATCCACAACAACTGTAGTCTGTCCTCCTTAAGCATTTTTCAATGCTTAATCATTTTTAGTGCAATTGTACAAGCCTCCCTCCACCAGCTCTTCTGATCTCAGTAGCAATCCCTCACATAAGTCGGGCCCACAAATGCTGCATCTTCATATTTACTAGAATGGGTGACTTTCTTGACACTCCTCTGCACTACGGGCCATCTAAAACCAGCTGAAATAGAGGTACTGCCTACCCCACCTTATGAGCTTGGTCAGTACAGACCAAGGCTTTTTGATTTTCAGACTTCTGAAAGTTTTCTGGTGGGGGTATGAAACCAGAATAGTGAATTTAAACTTCCTGTTTAAAAAACCAATCTGCCTGATTGCTACAGCCCTTTTGTGAATGGTTTTGATATAGCTCACAAAATTGAGGAATCCATAAATAACAGATTTAAATATTAAGAAATCCTAAAACACACCCCCACAGTATCTAGATTAGCTTCATTAGAAGAGTGGAGTAAATAATCTTTCCCAAGGTCATTTCTACAAATTAAACTTGCAATTTGTTAGAATGATTAAACTCCCCAAGGGAAGAATATAAATCTATCTAATACACAGGACATCCATGTTAGCTCATTTCACACTGCATATTTTCATTAGCTGGCACCATGGAATGTGCTCCCTGTCTCCATATGCTCCAATTTTCGAAGTGTCTGCAGACATCGGCAACTTTGGCAGGGGAGTGATTCAGGCCCCAATTTGGCAAATCTTTCCCCCCACATGACATCTTGGTGGCAATTCTTCATCATTGCTTTTGCCAGCAGATTTGCCTCTGGGGACAGCAGGAGATCCCCCTGCTTTTCTGTAACACCATGAGATGTGATTTTTTACCTTAAATTGTCGAGAAGCCAGTGTATGCATAGGTGAGAACACTACAGTTATTACTGAATTCATCTTTGTGCTGACCTTTAAGCTTCCCTTGTTGCAGTACGCACACTCTTTATGCTCACTGAGCTTTCCTTTTGAATCAAGAGGTGAAACTTTATGATAGAGGGTGCTTATGTATGTCAGCTTTTGTGAAAAGAAAACATAACATTTACTTTTTGTATTGGAGCAATGCACTTGGGAAACGGCCGTCACGCTCTTTAAATACGAAATGCTTTTTTCCCAAAACTGCTGTTTCTGCTCTCCAACATACACTCAATTTCTTACAGGATTTCTTTCCAGATCCTGTTGGAAGGATAAGTGAACCATGTTTGCAAAAATAAACCCAACCCAACAAGTAGTAACCCTAACCCCAAACCATATCCCTAACCCTAACTAAACCTAATCCTAACCCTGATTTAACCTAACCCTAATCCTAACCCAACCCAACAAGTAGTAACCCTAACACTAACCCTAACCAAGCCTAACCCTAACCCCACCCCTAACCCTAACCTTAATCCCAAACCCTGAATAACCCTAACCGTAATCCTAATCCTCAATAAATCTAACACCTAGCCTAACCCTAAACCTAACCTTAACACTAACTGCTGTTTCTGCTCTCCAACACAGATTCATTGCCTTATGGGGTTTCTTTCCAGATCCTGCTGGAAGGATAACTGAACTGTGTTTGCAAAAAAGAACCCAAATCAAACAACTAGTAACCCTAACCCTAAACCCTAACTCTAAACCTAACGTTAACCCTGACCACCCCTAACCCTAAACCCTAACCCTTACTAAACGTAACACTAACCTTATCCCTAACCTTGCTGCTTAATAAGAAAAACAGCTGATCACATAAAATGGTACAGAACTTTTCTTTCTAAGCCTGAATAGAATGCGAAATAATTAAAAGAACAGGCAATAATAAGTGTTTTGCTATGTAATTTTTATGAATCATAATTATGTTGGACAAGGTACATTTGAGTGAGAAAAAAAGATTGAGAACAATACAGATGTCAGATCATAGTATCTTTCAGTTTAAAATTGATAATCCAGGCCAAAAACTGGTGGTTACATTTAATTTTAAACTAATTCATAGAATAACACTCCCTTTAACAGAAGGAATGACCAAGCGTGGTTAGCCTGTGGGTCAGTCAGGGAAGAGGAAGCTCAGCAGACAGCCAACAGAACATGTGGGAGGCCCTGCCTGCAGGGACTGCACAGAAAGCCAGCACGGACACACGGAGCGGTCACCCTCAGGAGTTAACGGTGCAGCGTTGAAAGCCACTCAGCAGGGCCTGGTCAAGAACCGGCCACTGAACCTTCTTTGTTGGAAATTCAACTAGAGAAAAACGTTGGCCGCTTCTCCCTTGCTTTGAAATCACATATTTCTGCAAAGGGGGAGAACAAAATCTTGCCAGCACTGCCTTTCATGCCAGATGTACCTTACTAGGTCGCAACCTGAAGTGAATCTGTAAAAACTCCATCCATTTGTGAGTTATGAGTGAAATAGTTAGAATTCATTTATATTTTTTTGTTGTTTTTTGTTAGCTGGGGGCAGATGGGGAGAGGTGTTGTATTTTATCCTTTCACAGACTTTAGCATCTTTGATCCATTCCTTTGCAATACAGTTTTCCAGTAAGTAGGACCACATGGCACAGGATGCAGGATTAGTTTCACAAGAAAATCTAGGAACATATTGGCAGCCTTATAAATCAGTGCTGCATTAGAAGAGTCTGGTACTAAAGAAACAAAAAAGTTTTTCCAAAATAACCACATGGGTTTTAGAAACTTCTGAGGGGAGAGGCTGGCACATCTCCCTTTCAGCAGCAGTGATGTTTTCTCACCTGAGTACCAGGGAAGCAGCTTCCTGGACACTGAGCTTACTCCTTCCAAGGTTCTCTCTTCATTTCTTCTACTTCCTCTGCTAAATTCAGGTGAAAGCTGGATCAAACTAACTATCAACTCCAAATGTAAATGATGACACAGCTTCTCTTCACATATAATGTGGATGCCCTCAATCATGCTGAAGCTAAGGGAAGGGGAGGGGACTTGAACTCTCCCAGGGTCTTCCAGTATCCAGCCGCAGACATTTGCGGCACAGGACACTGGTTGGCAGCACACGCTTACAGTTACTACACCTAACCATTTCACACTGAAGCAGGGATTCTTGTTCCTCCAAGCTCTTCACTGCTAACATTAGTTTGATGTCAATATTCAGCACGTGCTCCATAAATAACCTTCTTAATGCAATTCTCCAATTGCTGTTTGGACAGGCAAAAGAAGGAGGGGGAAAAAAAACTGAAAAGAAGGCAGAAAAGCAACAAAAAAAACATAAGAATCTGGCTGGCACCTTATTAATGCCTCCTTCAAGTAGCCAAATGCATGTCTCAATAAATCTTATCCATTCTGGAGTACAGTATTTTTCAGCCTTATTATTTCCAATATTTTGCCTGTCATTTCTGAATGGCTTCTCAGAAATAAAAGCTTGTCCTTGAGAAGCAAGAAAAAGTTACTATATTTTCACTCTGAATCACCTCATAATATAAGCACTGAAATGCTAGGAATAATGTAAACTCTACAGTAAAATACAGTGATATAGTATACCTAGAAATACCTCAGCTTAATAGGTGTTGTGCCATTAACAGTGAATTTTATGGAAGCTACTAGATGTAAATCTGTCAGGTAGACAAAGATTTACGGTAATATCCCCTGCAGTGGACAATTTTCATCACATTTAGGACTGCCAGGCAACTAGTGTGTTTTCTTCAGTCCCTTTAGGCATGAAGGCCCCTGCATTTTATTTAAAGGCTGGTATTTCACCTTCAGACATTCTGCACCAACGAACAAAGTTCTCCAATGACCTGTCCCTTTTTATAGATATAACCCAGAGCTTAGGTGACTTTGCACATTCTTCCCACTCCTTCCCAGAGAAGCCCTTATCATAGGTGTTGGGCATTAGACAGGCAAGACCCAAATCCATGGCATATGCATTTACAAGGTTAAAGCAATGTGTCTGCATTATTTGCAGAGTGAATGACCTTTCCTTTTCTCCCGGGGGGACAGCGGTGGGGTAAGGGTGCCAAAAACCTTTTCAACAGCTAAGAAATGAGTCAGGAAAGTATCACTGGTCATGAGGATGATACAAAGAACTAGCACTTAAGAGGCAGGACACACTTTTGAAAAGCAAATAATAATGTTTCCTTATATCCATTACTGTTTTCCTTTAAAATAAAACAAAACAAAAATCACAGAATTTTTAAAGGGAAGCTTGAAAATTTATTTCATACAAATTCAAGACTTGCATGAAATAACTGTTATGAATTTGAATTGGACGTGACAGTGAAGAGAAACAAGTAAAACACTAAATTCAGCTCAGTAGCGTGACCGAACCAGAGCGCTGCAAGCAAAGGCAGGCGATGTAACACAGCAGGCAGCCTGAGGGGTTGGCTGGCTGGCTTTATTTAGCTACATATGTCCTTATCCCTCTCCTACATGCTCAAAGATCTGTTTCAGGCTTCTGTTGGAGTGCTGCTAACACCAGAGAAGAGGTCCAGAAGGGTTTACAGAAGCATGGGGTACAGACATGGCTAAGCCCCACGGCAACTGTGGTGGCACCTCAGTCAGATTGACCGAAAACCCCCTCAACAGCAGAAGGCTCAGAGGACCTGGACACAAGGGCGATGTGCCAGCGCCACTTGGGATAACACAGGCTGTGGCTGACTACAGCTGGTGAGAAGCAGCTTTTACCTTAAATAAAGGGGTCCAGAGGGTGGCCTATGTTTTAAATGTACAGCTGTGAACAGCAGAGCAGACCAACTGGTGGTGTGACTGTCCCTCCAGTCAGCCAGACCCCCATGGAGGGTTGGATTGAGAGTATCTGGCTCAGCTCAACACAGATTATAAAAATTTGATAACTAGAAAATAGTTTTGAAGAGAGCTGGCCTCAACCCACACATGCCTCTGCAGCCCCACATCCTGATGTTGAGCACATTATTTGGACCAGTAACAGGAATCACAGCAGTGTTGTGACTGAACTCTATATGGTTTTTCGTATATTTTTATAAGAGTAACTTACATTGGTGTGTTGTTATGCAGTACACTTTGTACCACCCTGCTAAATCAGAAATGCCATGTAACATGAACTGTCTTCTAATAAGTAAATTCAGTTCTAAACATCATACCCTCCTTGCATGGAATAGCTAAAGGAAGCTGGTCAGAGAGTATTTCACTCTGGCACTCTGGGAAAGTGTACTTAAGAAAAGGCAAAATACTGCCTGACAGTGAGGGGAAAAAATCTGTGAGGAACTACACCACAAGCACCAAGGAGAGAGAAGACAGAGGGGAGGAGATGCTCCAGCACCTGGGCACAGATCCTCCAGGAGTGGCCACGCTGGAGCAGGCATTCACACTGCAGCCATGGAAGACCCCTGACGGGAACAGGTGGATGTGGCTGGACGGAGCTGTGGAGAGCCCACCCCAGAGCAGTGGGCAGAGGGAAGCTGTGATGAACTGACCACAACCCCCATTCCCCATTCCCTGCACCGCTCAAGGGGAGGAGGTAGAGGTGTCAGGAACAAAGGCATGAAGATGACCCTGGAAAGCACGGGCAGGGGTGGGTGTGGTTTATGTTTGCCTGTTTCTCGCCATCCAAATCTATTTTTAACTGGCAACAAAATAAATTAAGGGTTTGGGCTGCATCTGCAATAGAGACAATTCCTTAAATGTTCTCTGACAATATGCAGGTCTCCAAAGTGAGTATCAAAAAAAAAAAAGTCACTAAGTGGTTGCATTTCTGAGAACAATGGTTGGCTTTACACCTTAACATCCATTCTGTTCCTTTCTTCAGGAACTGGCCCATATCTGCCATGCAGCCGGACTTCATCACAGTCAGAAACAGAGGTAGCTGGGACCCTACCATTTTAAAATGGATTTTATGGGAGGAGAAATTAATGAAAAAGACAAAAAACACTATTGAAAGGTTTAATTACTTCTGTGGTGGCACACCTTTTACCCAACTATCCATATAAACACATCAGAACTGTGGAAGCTTTCTCAAGCACTTTTCCTAGGATGAAAAAGAAGTTTCACAGGAATGAAACTACAATAACAAAGTATACCACACTTCTAATTGTATCTCACTATTTCTGCTCTCTTAACCGCCATCACTGCTACAAGAACACAAATACGGGATACACCATAGGCAATCTAACTATCCGGTAGTCACAGAGCATATTCCAAAAGATGAAGACCTCTGGCAATCACTGCTAAACAGAGTCTAACTGTGCTAATAACTGAGGTAGAATATCTTCATACCTCAACACTCCAAATTCAGGAAATCTTGAGCCAACAAAATCCTCAAAAGCTGAGCAATTACAAGCTTAAATCTACTTCTGATCAAGAACTACAAAAGCACCTGATAACCGAAAGGAAGCCTGCTATGTACTTCCTGCAGAGAACTCCTTATCTTCTTTGATTCTAATTAATCTTTCAAGCTGCTTCATTTCCAGCTGGAAAAAAATCAACAGCAGCAATATACCTGCATGTTACAAGGCTTATTCGCAAAACAGCTTTTTCTTAAACCAGTCAGCATCATTGCCATTCCTACAAACTCCAAGTTTTGGCACAAAAGCTCATAAATTATACCCTAGCAACACATCCTAAATAATGTTTATGAATTACCAGAGAAACATATAGCACACTCAATTGTATTCTGTGGTAGTGAAACTAATAACTATGTAATTTCCATGTTAAAACTATCTGCAAGATAAATTCAAATACATGGAAGCAATAGCATTTAAAGTAAATTAAAATAGTTTGCAGTTTTACTTTTCACCACATGCTCTCTAATGTGCATTCTATTTAAAGGCTTTTTCCCTATTAAAATTTCACTGTTTAAAATTCCACTTTGACCACAGTCTGTCAGGTGTCTCCTGTCACCTTCACAGTGTGCTTCAATGTTGTTAAGCTAGGAATTCTAGACTGCAAGACCAGAAGGGTTCGCTACAGTCTTTAGTCTTACTTTCTGCAGAAGATGGCTGAGTTTAAAGACAAACGATGACAGCTCTGCCACATCCCTAGACTGGTCATTCCAGTAGTTAATTTCATTTATGATTAAAAGTCTGCTCTTTATTTTGCTTTTTCTAAGTGTCCTAATTGCATTGCTAGAATTCAGTGTCATCCAACAGGCCTCCAGAGAATGGCAGCTTCTTTTTATAGCTTCACCAACTTTGCACCCTCTTCCTTCCCTGAAAAGAGTTTTATGAAAATGCTGACAATGGGAAATGGATCTCTCCAACTCCTTCACTTTGAAGACAGAGTGGCTCAGGAAGGTTTAGTTCCCTTTCTATAATTTAGCATGTTTATTTTGTTTCACATATAGTGAATATCAATTATTCAATTAATACTTTGTCAAATGCAATCACAATTTCACATACGCACAAAAAATAGATTGATTCCCTAACCCTGACTGCCTCCTATCTGTATTTAAGAACCTGTTTGGACTAATAGTTTGCAATTCTTGTTGTGACTTGGGAAGAACTAAAAAATAAAGATTTCCCCATTTTTCTTGCTTCAGGAACACAATTCCAAATGCAGCATCAGATGTCCTAGAAAATAACTGTATAGCATGCGTTGGAGATTTCCTAGGTAGTGGGTTTAATTACAAAAGGAAGAATTTTTTTATACTTCCTTTATATGACAGAGACAATTGGAGTCATTTAACCAAACACATGAAAAAAAAATTTAGCTACTCAAAACCAATTACACAAACATGAATATTCAATAACCATTATTCACATTTTATGTCCATTTTTCAGCATTTTTCCTGGGACGCTGTTTAAAGACTCCTGAGATGGAAACTTTTTTCAATTTGAGCCATTTTATTGCTGGCAAAAGGACACAAAAATATGAATAAGACTATCAGTAACTAAAAACTTTTCTTATAGCCTTTTGAAATAAAATAAGATCAGAAAGAAAGTAACAATAGGACACTTCAACTGTAAAGGAGACTATTTCCAATGGCTTTAGCAAAAACCTTTGAAGATATAACTACAGTAATATTCTCCACATAGCACCAGAAATCCGCACAGAGCTTTGCTCTCCATAACACCACTGAAATCAGCAGATCCATCCATAATTAAGGTGCAGATCCAAGAGTAAGCCCCAGTGGGATGAACTAGAAGTCAGCATTTTCTGAACTATATGTATACATATTTCCAACTCTTTTTCACACTTTTGTAAATTAATATATAAATGAATTTGAAATATGTGTACTACGTGTTCTGCTCACTATTCATCTCCACACATATGCAATATTTTAAATGACTCTGCCTGGATTTCCGCACAATACACAGGTGTGGAATGCCCTCAACTCTGTGTATTTATTTGCAGAATCTGTTCCTGTAGGTATTGATGTCAAGTAACAATTTCCTGAACTGCAGTGTACTTAAATTGCTTTCTTTATTGGTCTCAAAAACTCCTAAGGATGTGGGGAAAAGAAAGCAGGGGCAAGGAAATTGTAAGAAAAAAAATCCAACCCTTTCTACACCTCTGTATTAACTGCTCATAGAAATAACGGCTGTTGCTCAGTTAAGGCTGAACTTTGCAGGGAAACTTCTCTTCAGGAATTTTCTTCTGTGATTATATCCCCTGGAGCATAAATTACAGAATAAATACAGTGTAGCTGCTGGGATTTAGCATCATTTGTTGTGATGACTGGGCAGTTCAGTCCATTGGAAAACTACAGTAACATGTCGCCCTGTACACTGCCCTTCAGGAATTGCAATTTCACAGTTTGATTCCCAGCACTGCCTTGCAGGGATGCTACCGTAATGAGTTTCTGGATCTTCACACACCATGTGAAAGACTCTTTGCTGTAGTTTCCCAGTAGGGAATGCAAAAAACACTAACGGAAAAGGGAGTTAAGGCGAAGCATATCAACACTGGGAGGACAGGAGAAAGCGCTCTGAACACTTCACCAAATGTGGACTTGTCTATTTTTCTGCTGCACTGTCTTTGTCTTTTCCCTTCTGCATTATTATTTCAGAGCACCAACACTGTTGCTCTTGCACAGCTGAAGTGCAGGCATCACTTGGGGAAATGAGGAATGTTGTCTTTTTGCATGGGTCACGGCTACTAATTGCAAACCATGACTTTATGCACTGGGAAGAGCAACTAAATTGAAAGAACCAGTGATAAGTGAACCAGGAAACCTCAGCTGAGGGGAAAAAAAATAAAAAAGCCAACCAAAAAAAAAAAAACAAACCCAAAAAACCCCACACAATTTCATGCACATAAGCTTTACAACAACTTTGTTATAAAACCATTCGTATTTCTTTTCAGAACACTCCAAACACTACAGGTGTCTTTTGGCCAGAGGAAGGAACTTCATACTTGGTGCGACCTCTTTTATCAACTGTTTGTCTTCTACATAACTGAGCTTGTAGGTGTTCGAGTGACACCTTAATAAAGCAGGCCTGTAAACCTCTGTCCCCTTTCCCAATGGCCATTAAAATCTCAAGAGAATTTATCCAAGAAAAATACATTTTTATGTAGCCAGCAGTAAGGATATACCTATATGTTTGGCTTCAAATCTTACGCTTTCCAGAAAAAAAAAATACGCCTACAGATGAACATAAGTTGGCAGTTTCATCCTTACACTTGGAGATTTGCTGTAAGCTGCTGTTTCAAAAGCACTTTCATTATTTTGGGGGGGGAAAAAAATGCATCTAAAAGCTTGTCTACAAATGACAGCTGAAGAGCACAAGCAATTCTGTACAGTTAAAATATAAAGGTAGATCAACAAAAGGGTGAGTGCACTTACAGCATGCAAAAGATTTCTCACACACAGGAAAGGCAGAATATTAGTACAAGGCATGTTATAAACATATCTCCAGTAGGGATTATTATAGAAAGAGTTCAAATATGTTGCTATAAATTGAAGATATAGGAAGGAAGAGGATCACACTCCTCACACAAAAACCAATTCCAGTAGAAAACACACACATGGATACAGATTAAGATCCCAAACCAAAACACTCTTCCCAGAGAACATTTTCAGAGATGGGATTTAAAAAAAAAAAAAAAAAAAAAGACCAGGTTTAAAGGGTATCCTGCACAATTACTGCAGTCATTTAGAGAGAGTAAAATGATATTAAAAAGTAATATATTTGAAGCGGGGGGCAGGACAGGCATAGAGAGATCTAAGTCAGCCTTAATAATTGGAACATTGAAAATATATAGATAAATCAGTGCATGTAGACTATACAGAAGTATCCAGATGAAGAGAGATGCGTTTCAAACCCAGTTGCTGGCTCTGTCGAGCAGAAACAAATGAAGAAGAACAACAGCGGGGATAGGGAATAAGCATATAATCCTGCTATAGCAACAGTTTTTCCTAGTATCCAGATGAAGTTTCCCACGTTACAACTTGTGCTATTGTCTCTTATGATATCACTGTACATCAGGTTGGCTCTGTCTCCCCCACACCCTCCCAGCAGACAGCAGTAAGGGCTCCCTCCCTTCAGCTTTCCCTTCTCTGGTCTGATCAAGTCCAGCTCTTGCAGCTTCTCCTTGTGTGCCCTGTGCTCCAGCCTTCATGTCTTAGGCTCAGCTGGCACCCTCTCACCATGGGCTGAGGAAAACCTCTGCTCCAGCCACCTCCTCCCTGGCTTCTCCTCATTGACCTGGGTGTCTGCCTGGCTGTCTCTCCCCCA